>NW_021771488.1:501809-507681 GCF_005508785.2 Acyrthosiphon pisum | reverse complement strand
ATAAATATCTAGTACAAACAACAAGACTAACATCTTTAAAACATTGACATTTACCAGTTATATATGGTTTTTTTTTTATAAACATTGAGTTTTATATATTTAATTAGCTCTTTTATACTTATTTTTTAGTACAAACCAAAAAAGTATTTAAATTTTTTCCTGATGTATAATTATGTTTTTTAAATTTAACTAAAATAACGTAAAATTATTAACAAATCCTTATCAATTAAATACTTACATTTTTTTTTTTTTTTTTAAGTTATTAGTCTTATTTTTATGTATTTAGATTGAGACATTTTTTACTTGCATTCCATTAATGAATATGTACTATTAAATATATAATAATACTTATAAATATTATGGAATAGAATCAACAAATTTTTATTAAAAATATTGTGATATTGTCTTTATTATTTAAATTATTTTTTTATATTTTAAATCTAATATTGGTAAAGATTAGAATCATTTAAATAATTTGAGTAGGATACACTACATTTTATTAGAGGATTTATTAGTGGTATAAATTATTTATTTCAATACATTTTTCTATTTTAATTGTAAACTTTGTAGTTTATAGTGTATACATTATGTACAAATATAGGTACAATGTTTTATTTGAAATTAGTAAAAATTAATTTTAATTTTTATGTTATTCATGCATCATTTTAGTTAGTATCTAAGCAAAATTTCATGTGAAAAGTTGAATTTGATTTAATTATGATGTGCCCCACACATTATAATGTTTATAAAAACTTTTATTTAAAACTAACAATTTTCTATTTGGTATGTTTTAAACAACTTTTGTATCGTGTTTTACTTATATATTATGCTTTAATATTATCACATTATCTTCATTCATCGTATTATACGTAGAATATATTATATTTTTTAAACTGATGAAAGTATTGTTGGTATTTTTATCCATATTTATTATTCTAACTTATATATATATAATAACTGAGCAAGCTTTAATATTTGTGTTTATTTATGGAGTCTGGTCAAAAACTATTTGGCTGCTCAATATTTTGAATGTATGTATTGAATTTCATAGGTGTAACTAGAGATTTACTTTGGGAGAAGGTACTGTAGTTCATTGGATTTTGTGTGTCTAACCAAACTTCACTTTATTACACCACCTTCCTCCTCCAGCCACTAACATGAATAGGTAAAAAAAAACTAAATATTTAGGAGCTAAAAATTATAATTAATTAAACAAATCATTTGTACAATGCATCATCAATTTTTTTTGTAAAATTATTAAAAATAATAGTTTTTTTTTCATTTAAAAAAATTCAATTATATATTTCAATTGGTATTTCTCTAGTTAAATATTATTTAAATTTTGAGATTGGCTTAAGCATCTGTTTTGACTAAAATTTCAGACTCCAATGTCACACATTTATAATATGTACTTAAATATTATACTTTAATATTAATAATTTAAATTGTAATAACTAGAGCTCGGAACCTAAAGAATGAATTATTATTCATGTCTGCATTTAAATTTGACAACATTATAGCAATGCATAGAAATTTGTTTAATACCTACATGGTTGCTTTCTAAGTATAAATACAATTAAATCATATAGATATTACACCATGAAGGATATTAGTTTTTAATAAATAAGGGAAAAAATGGAAAATAGCTAAATGGTTATTTATTTTAAATTACCGATCTGGCATCTTATGGTTTTCGGCTAATTTTATATACCTATATTGTTTAAGAACAAAATAGGAATTGATAGCACAGTATATGGACAAAACAATACAAAAAAGTATTATACTTTTTATATAAATATTTTTGTTTAAAAATATATATTATAATATTATGATAACATTTATTCAAACAAAACTAGGTACAAAACATTTTTATATATTTTTCATTAATTTTTTTACAAATATGCTATTGAAACCAAAAATAATCAATATATTTTGCAAATATAGTATACAAATAAATGCTTAACAAATTAAGTTATGGTGTCCGGAGAGAAGTGCTACCATCCCCCACCCGGGCATACCAGATACCTACGAGTGCCCACTAAAAAATCTGCCAAAAAACCACATACACGTGTTTACTACACAAAAACCACAATTCCCTCCCCCACAGTACCACAAGCTAATAAACTCAATAGTTGAAGCCTTAACCCCCCCCCCCCCAAAAAAAAAAAAAAATTAAGTTAGTAGATGTGAAAGCTTGATTTTATGAATCTAATTTGTGACTTGTGTCATACCTACTTAGAAATTATTATGACTTGTAAATTCATAAATAGGGAAGGGATGGATTTATTTATAGGTAAGTACCCACATAAATATGGAACTATAAATTTATAAATATGTACTAAAACGTCAAGAACATCAAAATATGTGGGGAATAATTTTCATTTTGGTATATACATAACAAATTTCTGGAAAATACATTAAATATAAATTATAATTATAAAAAATAATATAAACATCTCAAAACATTAACTAACTGTGGGAAATTTCTTAATCGAATCTTATATAGTATTGTATTGAAACATAAGTTATTTTTAATGCTTGAATGTTTAAATAAATGATGCCTATTAGGTCTCGAGATATTTTTTAAAACGACCACAGATTATATAATCTGTGAAACGACTGAACGTGAATATTCCACATTAATGTAACACTGATGACTGATATAATTGCCAATTGGTACATATTTGAAGTGCGTGACACCCGATGCCGATAATTTTACATTTTTAGAAAGATGTTTTCCTATCATGTTATTGATTGTACCTATGAAACTAAATATTGAAACCCAATAGAACCAGATTTTTTTTAATGTACCCAACAGTGTGCATTTTCACTTTTACAATATTATTGTTTACCTATATTTTCCATTTACGAGTTTTAATTCTTCTATTGCATATTGAACAATGATCATATAGATCCCAACTATTAATTATAATAAACATATTTTCATTTTTTAAAGTTAAAATTGTATGACGAGCTATGTCTAAAATGTATTGAAATTAAAATTAAATACCTAATTTTGCATAATATTTTGAGCTTTGGTTGGCAAAGACGTTTTTTGATTTAATTTCGAAATAATTTATTGTAGGTATTTTTTAATAGTGCTCGCGATGATATTATAGGTACAATACCGAATGGCTAACATATCATGTAGTTAGGTACAAACAATGAAACACCTAAATATGCTTTAATTACATATTTACAAATTCGTTAAACATTTATGTAGGTACCTATACAAATATGTAAAATAATAAATTGTGGTCATTTTAATAAGAAAGGTTTAAATCGTGTTAATTTCTTATCATACATTCATACCTCCCTCCGCGGCATTTTATTATTTTAAATATCTTATTCTTTATAATATTACGAATATGCAATATAACCGTTCGGCGTTCGCCAAACACATAAACACCCGAGCTGTCAGCTGTAGTGATAGCAGATATATCTGCTGATATAACTGTCAACCACGAATTAAGATATACCTTAATTCGTGCTGTCAACTGATAATGACTGCAGAGCTGAACAAAAACAAGTTAATATTTTTAGTTAATATTTTTTATAGTTCATAGTTGATGGATAGCTCACAGTTAATACTTAGGTATCGTCTATTGACTATTACCACCAATTACATGTACATATAGAATATAGATATAGTAGGTATATGTAAACATAATGACATAATGTGTGTGTGTGTGTGTGTGTGTGTGTGTGTGTGTGTGTTGGTTAGTGGTTGGGGGGAGGAGTGGCAGAGTGAGCTTGGCCACCACTTTTTTCCGTGCCCTATTCGCCCGCCTTTGGGGTTTACTTTACTGCGCTGATAATATGACAGATGTAGGTTATACGGAGCCGAGCCTTACAAAATTTTAGGTATGCTCCTTTTGAAGCGGCAAAAACTCAAAACCGACAAACATTGAATTGTCATCAGTTATATAATATAACTTATATTATATTATAACTTGTATTATATTATACTATTAGGACGTATTTAATATTTATTCGTTATCGGACCTAAACACTGAGTATGCCGTATCGAATTTGAGTGCTCGAGTCGTTAAATTATATAATAATTATTATTATTATACTGAGCACATGTGATTCTCTGTTGGTTAGGTGCAACCAAAAGTAACGATGTGGCGTTGCCAGGGGGAGTTTTTTTTGGGTGTTGTAAGTACCTACGACCTACCTATTAGGTAATTTCAGCCGTTTTTATACAAAAAATATATTTAGTACAATCAATTATAGGCTTCAGATATATAAAAAATATGTTGTCATAATATCATAATATGGTTCTATTTTATAGATAAAAACTGATATTTAAAAATCAAATTAAAACATCACCAAAAATAAATCCTAGCTACGCGCCTGCGTAAAACAGCAGTTGTGTCCTCGTGGTTGTGGTATACATTTTTGAAAGACAGGACTCTTGGGAGTATATTGCCGAACACTCGAATATTTGTAAGTATACAAAATGTATTATCTATTGCAGTTATATTGTCGACACGCGTGAGCGTAGGTATATTAGTATTTATTTAGTATTAATACGCCGTGTTGTCAAATATTAAATAGGTAGTCAGGTTGGTATAAATTAGTTGAATTTATGTATAAAAACCACAAAAAAAATTCGGTAGGGTACACATAGTAAAGTTTTTTTTTTTTTTTGGGGGGGGGGGGGGGGGTATAGTCTATAAAGTGTATCCTAAACATAAGTTAACGAACGTCAATTAATTACGAATTTGAAACACTAGGTACGTAAAAATGGTGGATAACATACATTAAGGTTCGTTTTTCCTATTACGTTTAGACTATAAATACCTACTTGGTAGTGATCGAGAAAAGACCACCAGCGAGAGTATTATACGGACAGTGTACACTTAATATTTGTATTCAAAATATTGGTAGGTATTGTCAACAAACTTAGCACTGTTCTGTTGTCGACACGTGTGTGGTGTTTATTAGTTTTTATTTAGTAGTATGAACATTTAATACAATAATAAGTACCTACCTACATTATGGTATCAAATATTTTTAGGAAAAATAATTATTATTCTAAGCAAGTAAATAAAAATGCATGTATATTGTACATACAATAGAAAACAGTCTTGTATGTATTCGAATAACTGGATGAAAAGGTATTCCAGAACACGTAATCCAATACTAAAAAAACGTAGGTTTTTAATTTATAAACCCAAATATTTTATAAAATATATATATATTACATTAAAGACGTAGGTAAATATATTATATAAAAAAAATGTTCACATATAAAAATATAAATACAAAAAAAAGTACGTATTTAGAATACGTTCCTATTTGAATTTTGAATATTTTTTTTTCCCAGAGTATCTAAAATAGTATTCAAATTTCAATTTCTAAAAAAGTATTAAATATTATATATGATTACTTAAGAAAACTGCAAGTAAATAAATAAAAAAAAAAGTGACCTGATATATAAATGGAGAGAAAAATAATTAAGAGTAAAAAACGCCTGTCTAGTCTATGGAACTATTTAAATATAGTTACTCTAATGTCACCATTAAATTCTGAGGCCGTCCTTTTTATGCCCATTTAATGACCATAGTTGTCGATGTAATATTGATAACTAATAACTATTATGAAGGTAGTTTTACTCATAGATCACTGATTAGAATTACGTTTGTAACCACTCATAAAACAAAAGTCTAAACAATTAAAAAAAAACGATACATTTGGATTATGTTATAAATATATCTGTTTCTATATGCATTTTTCAACAATTTTAGTAAACATTTTTCTGAATAGAAAATAGAATAAAATTTAAAGGGAACAATTTTCTCCTATTTGTAGAAAAAAACTGCAGTATTGTATGGAGGGCCGCAGTGGCGTATTTGAGGGGGGG
>NW_021771488.1:500472-501160 GCF_005508785.2 Acyrthosiphon pisum | reverse complement strand
AGCGGATATGGCTTATTGCTTGTGCACAGATCAAATAAGTATAAATATTGACAAAAATTATTGATAAATTTTTCACAAATGAAAAAAAGAAATATTGATTTTATAATTTAATAAATATAATATTGTTTTACTGTAATTTGAACTTTATTGTATTTTATTTACCTTTCTTAAGATATGCAAGGTGTAAAAGATGCAACTATGCAAGTATAAAATGGACCACTGGACTAGTAATCAAGAATACACGAATATATATAAAAAAATATTGTACTTAAGTAGTGTATAATGTTCTTTAAATTTAGTACCGCCCCCCCCCCCCATAAAATTAAGTCAAATATGCCACTGGAGGGCCGTAAGGTTAATCCTTAAAAGCTGTGCTCGAATTGGGGGAGTGCGCAGGGGGACAGAGCTCCTCTACTATTTTATTTATTTTTGCGTACCCCAACTATTTTTTTTTACTTGGACGGGGTGGGGGGACGGACCAAACTAATGCCTAAAATAATTTTTATTAAAATTTGGAGTAGATTTAAATTGTTTTGTCAAAGATAAACCTAATGAATACCTAGTAATTTTACATTTTTTAATATAAAAATATTTTTATCCTATCTATGGTTTTGACTAGTAGTGTCTAACCTTTTTGACTCGCGATCCACTGTTTTTGTAACAATATTTTCACCACTCGTGTCACCTT
>NW_021771488.1:485127-499437 GCF_005508785.2 Acyrthosiphon pisum | reverse complement strand
AAAAGCTTGAACACTACTAGTCAAAATCATAAATAGGATGAAAAATATTTTTATATTAAAAAATGTAGAATTCGTTAGGTTTATCTTTGACAACAACTTAGATCCATTCTTAATTTTAATAAAAATTGATTTGGGAATTTGTTTGTAAATATCTGTGAACTAGTGTTCACAATTGACATAGATATATGCGTCTATAGCACAAATAATTATTAAGATATTATCACTGATAATTATAAATCTTTTATTTCTTACCGAAATAAGTTGGTAAGTATTATCTCTATCAATAAAAATTTCGAAAAATAAAATATGAATATAAAATATAAATCGCCCTATTCGCTTATATGTCACATGGGCACATATAGTTAAATATGTTATATTTGTAAATTTGGAGTAGAAAATTCTGTAACCAAGGTGAAATGTTGTATTGAAAAACTAGGAATTGGTTAAGGGGGTGTGGGGGGCAGAGCCCTCCACGAGTCTGCGTTGAAAAATTTTGCACTTGGAATGCAGTTTATAAATTGTTGGATTGAGCTCCTCTACTTAATAATTCCCAATTCGAGCACTGCTTAGAAGTATACTTTGAGATATGTAAGTATACTTACATACCTATAGGTATTATATATATTGTCAATTCCCAATTTTAATTAAGGTTAATAACACAATATTATTATTTTTATTATAAGTTTAAAAGCATAACATTCAGGTACTTTTTCGTGAATTCAATGTATTCATTTCAAGTACCTAAAATAACTAATTATTTTTATAAAGATCAGATATCTAGTCTAGGTGGTACACTGAAGAGGTTAGTTTTTTCTTAGCAATCTTATTGCATAATAATATATTCTAATATATAAGAAAAAAACTAACAGCCGTTGAAAAACTTTGGATGATTATATTATTTCTGCATAATATGTAACTTCTAAAATTTTTCAATTTTCATTTGATATGCCTGATATCATGTGGTTAAATATTAATTATAGACAGGTAGGTACTACGTAATGTACCATTTACAATCGATTTCTGACTTTGGTATCCGTGTAGCACATGATCATAATCTGCAGATGATCTACCCTGTAATTTTATATTGTTGTTGATAATCTATCAAATTTTATAAATATTTTATAACGGTACCAACCCGAAGAAATGTGTATTTCTTTTTGCATTGTAGAAATAGAGTCAATATAATGTGTGATTTTACTCTTATATTATATTAGTTACATATTGCGGTTATCTTATAGTTATATAACATATTGATATAGTGGCTATACGGAATTTACGCCAAATATCGAAATTCTATAATTGATTATATGATAGTGTAGGCCACTGGTCACCAAATGGTGGATTGCAGGCCGGATACGGCCCTCGGACAAATGTTATCTGGCCGTAGACAACGAAAAAAAGTAAAACCGATAATAATGTACATAGGTAGGCAGGCTCAGGGACCTTGCCAGTTTGTTCGATTTGTCACCAGGCAGTAGCGGTTTTTTGAAGTTTTCAATATTAAACGTCATTATGAGACTTTACTTAAATAATTTGCCAAAAAATGTGCAGTAAGTAGTGAACTTCATACATCAAAAATTGAGAACCTGCATATAAAATATTAACTACACGAATATAACGTGCATGAATCTTACATAAAATTCCGTCCAGTTAGTTTAGACCAAGACTTGCCATTTTTCCCAATAATTTTAACCCAATTTTCAATTTCTATAATAATTATTTTAAACTTGTATTTTATTTTAATTTATTTTATTTAACTCATTATTATTTTATTGCTACTACGCCATTATATTACTTTTGCATTATAATATAATATGTTAAAAATATTTGCTTTGAATTTTGATGACCCCGAAAATTTTTAAAATGCTCAATGTGGCCCTCCAAAAATATTAATTGGTGACCCCTGGGGCCTGGAGTAGACAGTGTCGCAATTGCAATGAAAAACTGCAGTCTGCAGGGGTGATCCGGAGATGTTGAACAGTGGCGTAATTAGGATTTTTTTATGGAGGGGGTCCAGCTAATTTTCCGAACACAATTAAGTGGGATCAAAGCCCTCAGTATTACACTAGAAACTCCATTTATTACAATGAATTAATATAAAATAATTTTGATGTTAATAATTATTTATTTTTTTATCAACATTTATCACACAAAATCAAATTTCCTAGGACTTGATGCCAATTTATTTATTATTTCATTGCATTGTCATTGTGTAATCTTTTTACATTCTCACTCTCGACAGTTTCACTATACTATCTGCAGACGTACACGTGGGCGCAGTAACGGTAGACTTCATCTTCGTAAAAAAAATTATTATTTTAGGCATTTTAGAATTTATTTTACAAAAAATCAAACAAGTACAAAATGTACGTACCAAACGCAGACAAGAGTAGTAGAGCGTAGGTCTATACAAAACTAATAACAAAAATAACTACGATATTTGAAATATATGAATAGGTACTGAAACTGATAAACAAAAATTATTAAAGTTTATATTTTATAACCATGTTATATTATGTAATATGTTTATATTTCTATGTTTATAACGGGCATCGGGCAGGCTGTTCTATAAAAACAGAATACGTACAACTTAAACTATTCTGTATTTGTTCCCCCAAGTAAACAGCCCAAGATAATAGAATCTAAAAACTGCTGAAGCCCCTTATTATTATTTTTTCAGTTGGTTCACAAATGACATCTATTATTAGGGTGCTAATCACCATCTAGCCACCACCCCAAATTACACATGAATGTACTACTCAGAAATAGAAGTTTAATATAGGTACACTGGTCAATGACGTGAAACAGTGTATTGTTTTGATGAATCTTTAATTGATAATTTGATTTATATATATAAATGTATACAGGCAATTTATAATTTTTAAGATTTTTGAATCGTGATCAAATAATAATAGGTATATGAATAACATTAAGTCCATTCAATACAAAATGTATTTATTTTTTTTATTTTAAAAGAAAGTTTATTTACAATCTGCATTTATGTAATAAACATGTAATGTTATTCTATAATCATATGAAAAAAAAATTGGAAATTATTTTCGTAATATTATTATTATTATTAATATATACTACAATAAGCGAATTAGATTCTATATGTTCTATGTTTGCCACAAATATAACTTATAAACATAACATTTTTTTTTTAATAATGCTAAATAATAAATATACTGAATAATACTAAATATTAAGTAAAAATTTGATTGTCTAAGATTATGCAAAGGAGCGATGAATGTAATAATATACGTTTTACTATGATGTGTGTGTGTGTGTGTGTGTGTGTCCAAAAATCCTATTAATAATATAGGTCCTTTTTTTATTGAAGGTGGTTTCTAGTAAAAAATTTGATCTAGATAGTATTTTAGCCTTTATATTAGGGGAGGATAGAGTGACATAAGTAAAATGTTATTTTCTTATAACAAGAAAAAACTAATAAAAAAACACAATTTTTTTAAAAAATAAATTTTTGTAGCATTAATTAAATAAATAAATTAAATTAATATTTAAATAAAAATAAATAGCCATTAAAATTTTTAAATTTTAACTAATTAGTTAAGGCTTGGCAAGTTTCCTCAAAAGTTTTCCTTATTTAGCAATTAAAATATACCGAGAAGACAATCGCAATTTTAGTTTATGACAGTGATGTAATTTAAAAAATATTTACCACAGAAACTTGAATCATTCCACTATTACTTATATATCAACATGTATACTCACTCACACATACATATACTATAATACATGTAATTTTGAAAATGTTTAGACTAATTTTAAACTTTTTACTGACATTTAAAATTTTCTATTTTTCCTTTTTTCGTTTATTATTGATCATTAAGATTTGTTTTAAAATCTTAAAACTTTGTATAGGAATTTAAAAATACCATTTAATGCAGAGCTATATTTTTTTATAAGCGTTTAAATTCAAATTTGGATTACTGATGTAATTGGATATTTATACGAAAATAATAATATATATTATCACAATAATATATTATGATAATATTATAATAATTAATAATACAATATACTTACGCGATGTTTTTGGCAATAATTAATTCAACTTACAATATTTCTCATAGGTAAAAAATTTAATTTTCTTATATAGTAGTATACATGCATAAATTTATTATAAAAAAAAAATGAATGTATGTGGGTGTATGTGTGTGTCCATATTACCATGCGGCAACCATTTACATATTATTATTTTGAGGTTTCCATCGGTGTGTGTGTCCTTATTACCATGGCAACCAGTTATATATTATTTTGAGATTTCCGTATGTGTGTGTCTCCATATTACCATGGCAACCAATTATTTATTATTTTGAGATTTCCGTCGGTGTGTGTGTCCATATTACCATGCAACCAATTATATATTATTTTGAAATTCCCAATGGAATGTTTTGTACATAAAGAAGATAAGATAATTTAAAAAGGGAAAGGACCAACCCCGGGAGGTGCTCAGACAGGGATTTTGATATTTCCTATGGACATTTTTGTTTATAAATGGTTGCCATGGGTTTTGAAACTATTATAATAATAATTATTGGTTGCCGGACAACGAAGTGCGCGGGATCAAATATATATATATATATATTTATAGATTAGACGTCTTTTCAGAAGATAGGCTAATTTAAAAACGGAGAGGACCAACCCCGGGAGGTGCTTAAACAGGAATTTTGAGATTTCCGACGGAAATTTTTGTTTATAAATGGTTGCCATGGCTTTTGAAGCAATTATAATAATAATTATTGGTTGTCAGGAAACGAAATGCACGGGATTAGCTAGTATATTATAAAATATTCTTAGAAATAGAAGCTGTCACGTCTCCCCTCAGAATCGTCCGTCGTAAATATGCAAAATGAACTGTATAAATAAATAAATCTTATATAAATATTATTAATTAATTAATTTATAATACATAATACTTTATAACAAGGCTGACTTTACTCAATGACGAGATACATTCGATATCTATATATATTATATACATATTATATTATATATTATATACATCCAGAGTGAGTTCTCCGGGTTTTTTAACCATGGGTATTTCTACTTATTACAAAATAGGTAACCATCAATATCGATTTTGTTAAAACTTCCAAGTATTTATGCCATGTATAAATTTCACAATGTTTTGGTAGTATAGATACCCTTGTGCGAAGGAAAAAAGTGATCTCTCTAATATAAAGTATGTACAATATAGGTAGGTACTGGTACTAGGCCCCCTAAGTAATACTAATGTTAAACTATTAAAACCGTTCGATTATACCGTACGTATCGGTATTGACTTATATTAAGCTGTATTAACAATAATACCTATCTGATAAAATAATATAAAATATTTTTGATCTTTTTGACAAAAATTAGATCAACCTTCCGCAAGTAATGCCCTGAGATATATAGTAGTATAAATAAACTCTAAAATATCCTTAGAAATAGACAGTAGCGTACGCAGGGAGAGCTAACGGGCTGAAGCCCCCTCCATTTCCTGTATTATTATTACTTTTTTAAAAATATTTATCAAGTTTCAACTGTCGTCAACTAATAAGCATGACGTAAATTCATATACGTCTTAACAGAATGAATTCATATTTGCATACCAATTTTCCTAAAATAATCAGTAAGTTTTTGGTAAAAGTATGAACTACTTGTATGAAAGACTTTGTATTAAATTGCCAAGCCTTAGCTATACAAATTAGATATTTTATACATTTTTAACTATAATTTAATTGTGGTTTTATCAAAATTTGAACTTTAAATGCTTATAAAAAATAATCTTGCAGCCTATAGGTTTATGTATCGTTAATATTTTTAAAAAGCTATAATAAAAGTTTATGATGAACCTAGTATTACATTTTTAAGCTTTTTGACCAAAAAAATAATTATTTATTGACATTTTTAGAAAAAAAAACTAAAATTAATCAAATACAATCCAAATGAAGCCAATCTAGTCAGGGTTACCAAACAATTTTCACAAATTTTCATTTATTTTTGTTTTTCTTGATTATTTTAAAAATACTGAGCATTTTCAATTTCGACCTCCCAAAAATACGAACTAGATCCAATTTGCTTCCAAAAACCTCCATTGAAGCTTATGATCAGAGCATATTTTTTTCTACTAGAAAAGTTGAGAAGTTGATGAAATCGTACAAACATTTTCAAATATTTCACCCAAACATCTGCAATTATTAGACTGGACAAAATAAAAATAAAATTGTAATTAATTTCCAAGCCTCCCTCATTGAAAAATCCTGCGTACACCACTGGAAATAGAGATATAGAGCCTAACACATGGTCTCCGCTCAGAATCGTTTTTCATATGATTGATCATTGAATTCAAATTAAACACATCCATTACAGTGACCTATACGCTATACGGTATTACGGTTATACTCAATGACGATAGGTACACTCGACCTCCACAACTGACAACAGACTGACTTCCTCTGTTTTTATAAACGTTCTCACACGTCGCGACTATATAGTAATTTCGGAGCAGGAAGGGCTGCAGCACTCTCACCCCGACTCCTCCTCCTCCTCAAAAAAAAATACGTGTCCAATATATTGTACGTACCTATATTATAATATGCAACTGTGAATAATTCTATAATAATAGGTACCTATACTATACTCAACTCTACAATTTTATTTCAAATTCGTCACGTGAAGTCTCCGGGTCACTACCTATAATATATTATAAGTACATATTGTATAATTGTTGCATAGGTATAGGTATATAAAAATCGTCGCGATTACCTACTTGTAGTAATTTACAACCTCCTACCCTCACGGTGCGTCATTCTATATATTGTGTTTGTGTACAATATGTATTATCATTATAATATATTGTATTATACCTGATATTTATGATACGCTCAACACGAGAAACGGTGTGTAATGTATATAATATTATATTTATATGTATTTACATTATATATTACGGAGTCTCGCACCCTAAAAATTTCTTACATATTTTGTTGTTATATTTTTGTTATTATTATTTTTTTTTTTCGAAAGTTTGACTTTTAATAACGACGCGGGGACACAGAAGTGTGCAGCGTGTACGGCGGCCGTTGAATAATACTCGTGGGAGAGCAATAAACATTGTGCCCCGAGGTCGGTTATGCGTGCGTATTTCTGCGTTGGTTGCAACGTAAAGGAGTGCTGGTGTGGAGGTGGTGTCGGTTACGCGGTGGCGTCGGCGGGATGGTGGTGTCGACGGATGTGGATGTGGAGGTGACGGTGACGTCGGTTTTGGGTGGAGGGGTGGTGGTGGTGTCGACGGAGACGACGGTAGTGGTGGTGACTGTGCGGTCTAGCGCGGTGGCGGCGTTTGATAATTACACGGCACGACGACCAGCAGACGGGCCGAAAGCACGCTACCGTCGATGGCGCCCCGATCGATCGGACCACACACCGCACAACACTTATATATATATATATACATATATGTACACGGGGAATAAGGTTTTTATAATATATATTATATGTACGTATATATAGATATACATATATAATATAATATGTATAATGTATATATTATTATATATGTGTATATGTTTTTTTTCTCGTCGTTTTGCCGTATATTATTGGTACCTAAAGCCAAAATATTACGGGGGGAAAATATAATAATAATAAAAACGTCGCGCACGAAATATAATACACGTACCTACATAATATCATTATATTATTATTATTTTGTCTGGAAATATTTTCCGCTCACGCACGCAAATATAATAATATTATATTATAATAGGTATACCTCCGCGGACTATATAATATAATAATACGGGGCCCATATACTATTGACGTTCAACATTATAGACATTAGGGCTGGGAATTTAATGCCCCAAAAAAATCCAAAAATGCCCTAAAAATAATGCTTCTGTACTGAAAATTCGAAACAATGCACCTATAAAATGCTTTTTTTTATTAAACAAGTTTTGAACTCGAATATTTTTGTAGAACTGCACAATTTCGAGTCTTCTACGTCGACCTAATAACTAAAAAAATAATGATTCTCGTATAATTTGCCGTCGTCACTCGTGATCTCGAAATCCGTTCGAAAAATTACGATTAATTAATAATAATATTCGATTATGTGAAAATCTTGTTAGCACGTTATAAAGTTACTTTTCTAGTTAAAATATTGGAATACAATTATAAAAATAAAACAGGATTTTAGCGTGTTACCTATGCCCTAAATGCTCTAAAAAAAAAAAAATGATAATTGTCAAAAAGTAAAAACTTCTTATTCTGATTAAAAACACGATATGAAACACGCATACGTTATACAACGAGCATCGCGTAGCACACTCCAATAATCATAATAATAATAACACATGGCGTATCGTAATAATATAATATTACGACGTCATATATTATTATTATTATGACGCGCGGACGACGGCGATGCGTATAATATCATACCGAAATGTATATGTGAGCGGGGCGCGAGTGGGTGTCCGTCGCGCGTCGTCGTCCCGTCGGCGACCGATTAGGCGAGAGGCGGCTAATAGCGTCCCGCGAGTTTGGTGTTGCGCGCCGCGCTATATGTGCCGCCGCCACCGACGTCGCGCGCGCGGTATAAATGGTATATAGTGCGGTGGCGGTGACGACGTCGGCCGCGGCAGCGGCGGTGGTGCCGGCGGCAGTGTGTATACTGTATATATAGTGCGCGCCGTGACGGGTCGCGTGCGGGGGTCTGCGGCGGCGAAAAGGAGAGGGTCTGTGTATAAGCGCGCGCTTGTGTGTGGTGTCGGCGACTGTGGTGTGGCGGTGGGTAGGTGGCGGGCGGTAGGGTGGCGGACACAAATGCGCCGCCCGGAGCTGTCTGCTCTCCCTATACATTCCGCTTCGCTTATACCCTCGTCGGCCTGCCCATACCGTACACACACATATATATATATATATAATATTTTATGTATATATATATATATATATATAGGTATATATACACATTATACGCATATATACGCCTAGCCGCCGCCGTCGCCGCCTCCGCGCGCGCCGCACGATCGCCCGACCCAAGAAACGCTGTGGTGTCAGTTGGCGGCCACCGGCGTGTGAGCGCCGTGCCGACAATACGTAGGCCCGGAGCCGTTAGTGCGAACTTTACATCGCGGCCGAGGACGGTCATCTGCTGATGGTGGGATATTATTCTTATACGCATATTACAAGATTTTATCATTACACGATAATATATATACCTCATAAATATATCAAAAATTAAATTATACCTTACACGTCATAATATATTATTATAATATTATATATTTAACAATGTTGTCATATGACGAAGTGTGTGAAAAATATTGTCTCAACATTCCCCATTATCATATGGCGTAGCATTTTAAGTCAGTTGTATAGTTTTCTATAGTTGTATGAACTGGGTTAATTTTTCATGATATATTATAATTATATGGATTCAAATATTTTATTATTTTGTATATTTTGTTAAGATAAAACATTTAAATAAAAAAAATAAAGTATGAGTAGTTTCTAAGTTATTTAACTTGAATTTTAAGCATAATAGCTATAGTGATCATAATATAGTATATTATTTTATGATAATAAATAAATAATATTAGTAATAATATAATTATAATATAATATTAGTGATAATATTATAATCTCATTTATATTAATTATTAGGTTTATTCATTAATAATTTATTACAATTGTATTATTTGTAATAAATAATAATTATCCAAGTATAGTAGACTAAATGCTACAAAATATCTATTTTATATATATTCTTCGTAAAATCATTATTATGGACCATTGTTATTTGTATTTACATAAAGTTAAAGAAATCAGAAATTAATCTTTCGAATTTTGATTTAGATTTTAAATACCGAAAAAAATTATCGGATTAACAATTTACAATTAAAAGTGGTGAACATAATAAGTCTAAAAAATACTTAAAATTTCCGAGGATCATAATTTCAATAAATGTATTATAGGCATTAAGAAAAAAAATAAGGTAGAACATACTTAGTGTAATACCTTGTGTAAGGACTAAAGGATAACATTAAAATTATCATTCTATATAATATTATATTTAAGTATATTGTATATTGTAGGTTATCAGCTATAATGTACCTAAATATAATATCTGTGTGAATAAATGTAATATTCCATACACCCAAGACAGAGGCCCTAGTCATATATAAATGGTAATAGATCTCTTGTTGAGATTTTTGGTATTCCCCTCTCCCCCGGTAATTCCAAGTTCCAATGCACGATGTACCTTAATAATATTTTTAAAGGTCAAAACTATATAAACGATTTGACAAAAACTCAATCCTTGCTTACCCACCTTAACAACCGTAACAACACCTTACCGTACCAACCTTACGAACCATATTCATAATCCACTACAACAGCTAATGGCCATAGTCGCCGGGCTTAATTCCAATAAAAAAAAAACTCATTCCGCTATTGTATATTATTTGTTAACTTCGACAATTCAGTGGAAGAGTAAAATTAATTTTTTTATATAAATCCTATAGAATATAGATCATAGGTGTAAAGTTATGGGGAGTGCTAAAAAAAATTGTATCAAAGTCCCGATCTTAGATCCCCACACCCACTTACATGGTAATTTATTTCAAAAATACAATTTATTAGAGTGAATAAAACAGATAAATATAGTTTTGTTATAAGACAAATTAAAATGTTAACTTTATTATAATACATATGAAAAGATTGTACAACGCAAAATTGTTGTATAAATATTTATATTTTCAAACATAAATATAAGAACAAATTTTTATATAAAAATTAAAAATCCAAAACGGGAGCTTTTGTTTGAAACCTGGAGATACTAAGAGCCTATCACAAGTATCCTACCATATATGAGCTCCTATGCTATCGATTTAAATGTTTGACAACGACATTTTTGGCAACCATAGATATTATAGAATGGATATGCCATTTGTGATTATCATACGGGAACGAACATGAAAATATAGAGGTCTCATTACAAATATATTGATGTATAATTATATATATAATATATTATATTATGATAAGACATTAAGACCTCTGCAAGAATGAGAGGCAATGATAAAAATAGTCTTTGTCTCTTCCCCATTCCGGCACGCTTCCCTCTATATTGTTAAATGTTAATATAGCCATTGCCTATCCATTCTTTAATATCTATTTTGGCAACGCATTACTGCATAAGTATTAAGTACTTCATCTTATAATTCTGCTTACAATATATCACATATAGAACTTTTAAACATGAACTATAAAACTTTACGTCACTACCTATATACGGATATACCTGCATATACTTTTATAACATCATTATAGGGTTGCTATTTTCGGTGTATTGTATAGTTTTTATAATTGTAAATACTTCTCTTAGAGTTAAAAAAAAAGCACATAATAATATGTTTCATCTGTTTAATCGCCAAATGTACGCACCCATTATTAAAACAACAAAAATATAGAGAATGTCACTAATATTTTACTTTGTTTGTAATTGCCAGTTGGTACTTAATATATAGATATGGATGAAACAAATAATAATGATAATACTATAATTATGAATATATTAATATTTAATAGGTACTTATAATTTATAAATGTATCCATAACACTATATCAGAATCATCAGAATATCGACATTTTAACGACTATAATTACCCTGGTTAATTAATAATTATTGCTAAAAAAAGTATAAATGCTCAGGAAAAATGTTGTCATTATGAAATATGTACCAAGTGGTAACATGTCCAACACATATACTAAAGTAAAATAGTAAAACTTTCCAAAATGGCGAAATATATTATCATATTTACATAGGCACAATTTGGGTTAAATTTATGGGGGTGCTAGATTTATGTCGACCAAAGTGATCTGCAGTGGGGGTATTAGCCCCCCACACCATCCTCCATTCATACCTTAATTTTATACACCTTCGCATTAATCTTAAGACGCCCGGTGCCGATGCGGCGATGCCATTTTGTCCTCAAAAATACACTGCGGGAATAACGATACCGCCTTGTAGAATCAACCAAATTTCATAATTTTATTTTTAATTGCTAGAGGGAATTCTACAGCCTGCATCAATCTCTTTCTTTCAATATTTCATATTCTCAAACTTTATAATATGTCTAAAAAAATATAAGGTAAAAAGCATTTTTTTAGAAATGTTTTAATACAATTATTTAAAATAAAATACAAAATCCGACAATTCTACAAAGCTTGAGAGTTATTCCCGTAAAGTCATTTTTTTCGATATAATACATCCTATCAACCCCACCTAAATAGGTATTGGGTAGTAGATTAGTGGAAAAGTCTTATAATTGAGGTGGGAACTAAAATAGAATTGTGGAAAATTTTAAAAACTGGCACCTGCAGGACCCTAAATATATAAACAATTACCCATAACATAATACATTATTATGTATATTATTATTCTGATATTATTATTATTATTATTATGAAAATGATAGGTCTTATAAATAAATTGTATCCAAATACCTATGGCATAATATTATATTCAATAAAAATTCGATGATATATTATCAAAAATTTGGAGGTGCTAATATGAATTTTTGCGGTTGTTAATGTGCTATGCACCCCCAATCAACCCCCAAATTGCGCCTATGCATATATACCAGTATACCACTTTACCACACACAATACCACACGGTCCACACTCAACTTTATCGTGTTTAACTTTATCGCAATTTATGAGCATTATTCATTTGCAATATTTTACATACCATAATTCAAAATTGAAATTTCGTAAAAACCCAAAATGCAAACATTGATTACCTATGTTCTTATCATAAAATATAATAATCCGTGTAATAATATAGGCCAATCTATATACTGCCTCACTAAATATTAATACTAATAACACAGCATTAGTTCTTACTTCTTCTTACTAGTGCTTAACTTATAAGTCAATACAGATGTATCGTGGAATGATGTGAATACGTTCATAATGTAAATGAATCTAAATATCTTGATAATTTCACAATTTAGGTACAAAATATTCTACGCAGTAGCGAAAAAATTCAAGTCGCTACAATAAATTATTTTTGAATTACAACAAAATAACTACATTTTTAATAATTAACCGTAAATCCACAATAATTTTTTATGGGGTCTAAAATTAGAATTTTGACAAAATTCGTAAAAAGTTTACAAATTAGTTTAAATTATAAATTCATAAAAATGTTTTTTTTAAATTTAAGGTTTGAACATTTAATACAAGATTCCTCATAAGTTTGTTTACCTTTATCAAAAAAAATATCTACCTGGAAGTCAAATTAAATTTTTATGAACGTTTGAAATTCAAATTTTTACAACATTGGATATTCACTCGATTTCTCAAATATTGTAACGATTTTCTTATTTTACTGTAATTTAAAAACGAATAACTTTAATAAATAACATTTTCACCATATGTTTATTTTATGAATTCCTATACTTAACAAAATTTTCAATATATTTTAACTCATTTTGAGCTGTTTACGGACATTTCCAATTTTAAATTTTTTCTATAATTGTCAATAAAATGTTTCATTTGTTGGGTCAAAACGCGTGAAAATTTAATAAAAGGCTCCTGATATATTATTACAATAGCAGTTGAAAAAATATTAAAAATACATAGCCACAAATTTTTTTTATAAGCAATTAAAGTTCGAATTTGCACAAAATTTGTCAAATTTAAAATTTAAAAATAACTATAGTTAAAAATGTATAAAATCTTCAACTTTTTTAGCTAAGGATTGAAAAAATGTTCCTCATTAATAGGTAAATAAATAAATTTATTCACAATAATATCATCAAAATTTTATGATAAAATATACTTCATAATATATCATAGACCGACTGACCGTCTTCGCTCAGAATCGTTTTTCATATACAATGATATTATATTATTGAATTCAAATTTAACACCATCCATTACAGTGACCCTGCACTTGTATCATACTGTACAGAAGAGTGACAAACACTTTTTTTTTTGTTTCCCATGCAGGTTATTTTGAAATGAACTGGGAAATAATTTTAACTTTAGAGGTGAGAGTTACTCTAATGTACTAAGTCTGTACACTTTTCTACCTTTTCTATGTTGAACATTGAAGCATTTTAACTTCTTCTAAGGATGAAGTTAGACACAAAAAAACTATATAAAACCAATACGTTTATCTCTCCGCTCATAAACTATTATGTATTTAATATGTAACATTATTGGTAAAATATCATAAAAACTAAACAGTCAATTATTTTTATAAATATATGTTTTTCATTATTTTAAAT
>NW_021771488.1:484009-485077 GCF_005508785.2 Acyrthosiphon pisum | reverse complement strand
TTAATAAATAATATTTAATTTTTATTAATTAAAAAAAACGGAACTTTTAACTAGTTATCTAAATAAAAACTCATAAATTATCTAACTCATTTGAAATTTCAAGATTCTACTAATATAATATGCACTTTCATACATTTGACAAAAAAATAATAATTTGTGTATATTACCTACCTACAAAAAGTAGAAATATAATTTATAATGCTCCATTTCAATATTTACAAAAATTGAGGTTAACATTCACACGAATTCTTATAAAAATCGATTTTTATTTTCTGAATATTTATATACTTACGGCAAAACAAGTTTTAAATTTCTAGCATTTGTATATAGGTAGGTATGTAATACTATTACATTGGTACTAAATTTAAAAAAAGTTGTGCTATACGAGTCGGATATGTTAAGCATATGTTTAGTATATATACTACTCGTAGTCTCATAAGATCATTTAATATACAAGTATATTATGTATATACCTATTCTTTATTTTTTTTTAAAAATAATATTGACAATCTATATTATAATATTATATGCTTTAAGGCATAATAATCACATATGATGTCTAATTATTATATATACGAATTAATATACAGACAATGTACAGTTTAAAAATGATTATAACTTGCTTAAAAATACAAATATCAACAACAGCCCCTGAGATGCCCTAAATAATGCTTTTAATTAAACTTACTTTTAAATTTTATAAGATGTAAATTCACTCTAATTTTAAAAAGGTGGGTAAGTGGATTTCGCTCTGCTGTACAGTAGGTTACAAGTGGGTCACTGTATAATGGATATGGTATTAAATTTGAATTCAATGATATAATATCATTGTATAAGAAAAACGATTCTCAGAGGAGACGGTATGTTAGTCTAGGTATAAGACATAATATTATATTAGGTACCTATAATAAATTCCAAATTAATCATATCATAATATTTATTAGGTACTTATAACGCGTTATACATCAACAAAAAACCGTGGTACTATCATAGATATATAATAGTATACTTTAGAAGTTTCAAGTACCCACGAATAATATTATACAATCACAACAAAATAACTAAAAT
>NW_021771488.1:442933-483909 GCF_005508785.2 Acyrthosiphon pisum | reverse complement strand
ACGGTATTAAATATTACATGTGAGGTGAAGACTTTTTTTTAGTTGCAAATATTTTATAAATTCTGGTATACTATATGATATAGACAATAATCCCCTAAAAATAAAGAAAAAAATTATCTACGTGAACAGAGAAGCTTTATTATATCTATCTAGTCATTTTTATGTTTTTTTTATATTTTTATTATTCTCCTTTTCTCACACATATAAAATATAGTGTATAATATATATATACGGGTGCACACTTTTCTTTTTCTCTCTCTCTTTATTTTTATACTTTTTTTTTTTGATCCTACGGGCATTAAGCCTACTGCGGTCCAACTTCCGGTGACTGGAGATGCGGGTGCAGAGTGGAGAGAGGGTTACGGGTCTCTAGGGCTTATCCGGAACGGGCGTGACGGGTTTAATAAATGGTTGAAGAGGCACCTCGGTTCGAAGCGAACGCGGCAGTGACGGCGATAGCGTGTAGAGTCCGACGTGGTGATGAGGCGGGGGCCGGTGCGGGGTATCGAACCGCAGCGGTAGTCGCGTGCCATAAACCTCCCGCCAGCAATCATCTACGGCAACTGCTACCGGGTAGAGTTAACACATACATTACACGCCCGCACATGCTGTTCGAATATAATATACGTTAGGTACCTATGGTATTATTATTATTGTTATTTGTTACACTGCAGCTACCGAACGAGGTTAAAATAAGATATAAGTTTCATGTATTGCATTTTTAAAATTGGAATATTTGTTCTCCTTTTCACCGAAAATACATTACAAAAAATATTAATTTATTAATATGTTATTTGATAATTTGAATAATCATTTGAACATAGTGTTTTAATATGATTTTAGATTCTGAGACAAACGATAAATGTATTGATTTTACAATAATGATGTGTTATTTTTAAAAATGTAATAATTTTTTTTGGTGTTTGTCGTCACCTTTAAGAACAGTAACAATGGCTTAGATTTTCTTCAACAGTGTCTTTTCTGATAGGAAAGTGAATACTTTGGGGTGTCAAAAGTAAAAATTCCTAAGAGTTTTCGAAAGCGCAAGGAAAAAGAAAAGAAAAATTAAGGAAAAACAGAAATTTTTACGTAAAATTGGTTTTTGACAAAATCGATTTAGGTTTTTGGTATAACTAATTTTGGTAAAACAAATGACCGTAGATACATGAAAATTTCTCTGGTGTTTTTTATTAGCATTTTCTACAAACGATAAGATTTTCTAAAATATTGATTCGTTTTTAACTGTTTAAGGACATTTTCAGTTCCCAATTGTTTTTTTTTTTTTTAATAAGTACGGATGTAATTTTATTTGTTGGGTAAAAAAGCTCAAAAATTTAATAGAATGCTCTTAATATATTGTTAAAATGAAATTTGAAAAATATTAAAAATCCATGGTCACAATATATTTTTATAAGCATTTGAAGTTCAAATTTCGACAAAAGGCTGATACAAAATTGTGATTATTTTAGTTAGAAATTCCTAAAAATTTTTCTTTTTAAATCTAAGATTTTAAAATGTAATACAAGATTCCTTATTAGATTATCTACATTTATCAAAAAAAAA
Source organism: Acyrthosiphon pisum (assembly GCF_005508785.2). Classification (NCBI taxonomy): domain Eukaryota; kingdom Metazoa; phylum Arthropoda; class Insecta; order Hemiptera; family Aphididae; genus Acyrthosiphon; species Acyrthosiphon pisum. The sequence continues at coordinate 482,346 of NW_021771488.1, read as the reverse complement.
ATGTTTACAAGCAAATCAAATTTAATTTTTCATATCCACCCACCCACCTTTTTATATTTTTTTTTATGTTTTTAAAAAATCACATTCCTATCTTGATTTAAATTACACATACCTTATACCTCCAATCGTGAATTATAATGTATAAACATTGCTTATATTGCTAATAAGCCATTGGCCAGCACGTTTCAAACTTTTTTATTAATTTCTAAAAAAAAATTATATTATCAATCGAATTAGCTAGCTAAGTCCAGAATTAACGTTCTTTAGAATTTTCCAGAACATATTTGTTGATTAATAAAATATGTGCACAATGTAGGTATTTATGTAACCCATACCTACTGATGCCGAAACCTCTAGAATCTGATAATGTATGATTTGTGATTGCATCATATTTATGAGGAAAGTAAACCAGTATAATGCAGGGCAATAATGTATTAGAATTTTGAATTCGTTGACATTATTTTCAAAAATAAAAATTTTAATCTAATTATTAACGGGACGTTACAGTGACATTTTTTGTCTCTGTCTTACAAGTGCGTAACATATAGTAACTTTTACGCTCAGCAGAACTCATTTATCTCCGTGAGTTTAAAATTACAGCGAATTGAACTCTCATAAAATTTAAAGGTACCTAAGACCTAAGATTATCTAACAATGGCGTGAGTTTTTTTTATTATATTTTAATTTTAAAGCGAGTTATATATGTATTTTAAAATTATAAGCTGTTTGAACATACTCATAACTCGCTTTTAAATTAAAATATCCAATGTCTATAGATAATAATATTACCTTTACATTTTATAAGAATTCAATTCGCTCTAATTTTTAAGCTAACCGAGATAAATGAGTTTTGCTGAGCGTAAAATTTGCTATGTTACGCAATTGTAAGACGGAGACAATAAATGTCGCTGTAACGTCCCACGGAGGACGCCACACGGGAATTTGTTGTTTCCGTCTTACAAACGTAAAACATGGCAAATTTTACGTTTACAATAACATATTTTACTCTGTAATTTCTAAAATTAGAGTGAATTTACATCTTATAAAATTTAAAAGTAAGTTTAATTAAAAGCATTATTTAGGGCATCTCAGAGGCTGTTGTTGATATTTGTATTTTTAAGCAAGTCACAATCATTTTTAAACTGTACATTGTCTGTACATTAATTCGTATATATAATAATTCGACATCATATGTGATTATTATGCCTTAAAGCATATAATATTATAATATAGATTGTCAATATTATTTTTAAAAAAAATAATGAATAGGTATAATATACATAATATACTTGTATATTAAATTATCTTATGCGACTACGAGTAGTATATATACTAAACATATGCTTAACATATCCTACTCGTATAGCACAACTTTTTTTAAATTTAGTACCTATGTAATAGTATTACATACCTACCTATATACAAGTGCTAGAAATTTAAAACTTGTTTTGCCGTAAGTATATAAATATTCAGAAAATAAAAATCGATTTTTATAAGAATTCGTGGGAATGTTAACCTCAATTTTTGTAAATATTGAAATGGAGCATTATAAATTATATTTCTACTTTTTGTAGGTAGGTAATATACACAAATTATTATTATTTTGTCAAATGTATGAAAGTGCATATTATATTAGTAGAATCTTGAAATTTCAAATGAGTTAGATAATTTATGAGTTTTTATTTAGATAACTAGTTAAAAGTTCCGTTTTTTTTTAAATAATAAAAAATTATATTATTTATAAATTATTTAATTGTAATTAGAAATTATTTATTGTATTTAAATAAACAGATAAATAAAAAGTCTCATTTAAAATAATGAAAAACATATATTTATAAAAAATAATTGACTGTTTAGTTTTTATGATATTTTACCAATAATGTTACATATTAAATACATAATAGTTTATGAGCGGAGAGATAAACGTATTGGTTTTATATAGTTTTTTTTTGTCTAACGTCATCCTTAGCAGAAGTTAAAATGCTTCAATGTTCAACATAGAATAGGTAGAAAAGTGACTTAGTACATTAGAGTAACTCTCACCTCTAAAGTTAAAATTATTTCCCAGTTCATTTCAAAATAACCTGCATGGGAAACAAAAAAAAAAGTGTTTGTCACTCTTCTGTACAGTATGATACAAGTGCAGGGTCACTGTAATGGATGGTGTTAAATTTGAATTCAATATATATGACAACGCTAATATAAACATCTGTTGCAAATTTCAAGTGCTTACAATAATTATTTTTTGAGTTACAGTAAAATTAAGTTTTCGTTTTTGTCAAAAATTGGTTTTGCGTAAAAATTCGCGTTTTTCCGTTATTTTTTTAAGGTTTTTCCTGCCGCTTTTGAAAAGTATTGGGAAATTTTCACTTTTGACCCCCCAAAGTACCAACTAGATTCACTTTCCTTTCAGAAAAGGTACAACTTTTGAAAATCGAAGCATTTTTACTGCTCCAAAAGTTGTCGTCAGACACAAAAAAAAAAAAAAAAAAAAAAAAAAAAAAACACACATCATTGTAAAATCAATACATTCATCACTTCGTTCAGAATCTAAAATGAAAATATGTTTATTATAATTAATAGTTGGGATCTATATGATCATTGTTCAACATGCAATAGAAGAATTAAAACTCGTAAATGGAAAATATAGGTAAACAATAATATTGTAAAAGTGAAAATGTACACTGTTGGGTACATTAAAAAAAATCTGGTTCTATTGGGTTTCAATATTTAGTTTCATAGGTACAATCAATAACATGATAGGAAAACATCTTTCTAAAAATGTAAAATTATCGGCATCGGGTGTCACGCACTTCAAATATGTACCAATTGGCAATTACATCAGTCATCACTGTTACATTAATGTGGAACATTCACGTTTAGTCGTTTCACAGATTATATAATCTGTGGTCGTTTTAAAAAATATCTCGAGACCTAATAGGCATCATTTATTTAAACATTCAAGCATTAAAAATAACTTATGTTTCAATACAATACTATATAAGATTCGATTAAGAAATTTCCCACAGTTAGTTAATGTTTTGAGATGTTTATATTATTTTTTATAATTATAATTTATATTTAATGTATTTTCCAGAAATTTGTTATGTATTGTATATACCAAAATAAAAATTATTCCCCACATATTTTGATGTTTTTGACGTTTTAGTACATATTTATAAATTTATAGTTCCATATTTATGTGGGTACTTACCCATAAATAAATCCATCCCTTCCCTATTTATGAATTTACAAGTCATAATAATTTCTAAGTAGGTATGACACAAGTCACAAATTAGATTCATAAAATCAAGCTTTCACATCTACTAACTTAATTTTTTTTTTTTTTTGTGGGGGGGGGGGGGTTAAGGCTTCAACTATTGAGTTTATTAGCTTGTGGTACTGTGGGGGAGGGAATTGTGGTTTTTGTGTAGTAAACACGTGTATGTGGTTTTTTGGCAGATTTTTTAGTGGGCTCTCGTAGGTATCTAGTATGCCCGGGTGGAGGATGGTAGCACTTCTCTCCGGACACCATAACTTAATTTGTTAAGCATTTATTTGTATACTATATTTGCAAAATATATTGATTATTTTTGGTTTCAATACCATATTTGTAAAAAAATTAATGAAAAATATATAAAAATGTTTTGTACCTAGTTTTGTTTGAATAAATGTTATCATAATATTATAATATATATTTTTAAACAAAAATATTTATATAAAAAGTATAATACTTTTTTGTATTGTTTTGTCCATATACTGTGCTATCAATTCCTATTTTGTTCTTAAACAATATAGGTATATAAAATTAGCCGAAAACCATAAGATGCCAGATCGGTAATTTAAAATAAATAACCATTTAGCTATTTTCCATTTTTTCCCTTATTTATTAAAAACTAATATCCTTCATGGTGTAATATCTATATGATTTAATTGTATTTATACTTAGAAAGCAACCATGTAGGTATTAAACAAATTTCTATGCATTGCTATAATGTTGTCAAATTTAAATGCAGACATGAATAATAATTCATTCTTTAGGTTCCGAGCTCTAGTTATTACAATTTAAATTATTAATATTAAAGTATAATATTTAAGTACATATTATAAATGTGTGACATTGGAGTCTGAAATTTTAGTCAAAACAGATGCTTAAGCCAATCTCAAAATTTAAATAATATTTAACTAGAGAAATACCAATTGAAATATATAATTGAATTTTTTTAAATGAAAAAAAAACTATTATTTTTAATAATTTTTCAAAAAAAATTGATGATGCATTGTACAAATGATTTGTTTAATTAATTATAATTTTTAGGTCCTAAATATTTAGTTTTTTTTTACCTATTCATGTCAGTGGCTGGAGGAGGAAGGTGGTGTAATAAAGTGAAGTTTGGTTAGACACACAAAATCCAATGAACTACAGTACCTTCTCCCAAAATAAATCTCTAGTTACACCTATGAAATTCAATACATACATTCAAAATATTGAGCAGCCAAATAGTTTTTGACCAGACTCCATAAATAAACATAAATATTAAAGCTTGCTCAGTTATTATATATATATATGTTAGAATAATAAATATGGATAAAAATACCAACAATACTTTCATCAGTTTAAAAAATATAATATATTCTACGTATAATATGATGAATGAAGATAATGTGATAATATTAAAGCATAATATATAAGTAAAACACGATACAAAAGTTGTTTAAAACATACCAAATAGAAAATTGTTAGTTTTAAATAAAAGTTTTTATAAACATTATAATGTGTGGGGCACATCATAATTAAATCAAATTCAACTTTTCACATGAAATTTTGCTTAGATACTAACTAAAATGATGCATGAATAACATAAAAATTAAAATTAATTTTTAATAATTTCAAATAAAACATTGTACCTATATTTGTACATAATGTATACACTATAAACTACAAAGTTTACAATTAAAATAGAAAAATGTATTGAAATAAATAATTTATACCACTAATAAATCCTCTAATAAAATGTAGTGTATCCTACTCAAATTATTTAAATGATTCTAATCTTTACCAATATTAGATTTAAAATATAAAAAAATAATTTAAATAATAAAGACAATATCACAATATTTTTAAAAAAAAATTTGTTGATTCTATTCCATAATATTTATAAGTATTATTATATATTTAATAGTACATATTCATTAATGGAATGCAAGTAAAAAATGTCTCAATCTAAATACATAAAAATAAGACTAATAACTTAAAAAAAAAAAATGTAAGTATTTAATTGATAAGGATTTGTTAATAATTTTACGTTATTTTTAGTTAAATTTAAAAAACATAAATTATACATCAGGAAAAAATTTAAATACTTTTTTGGTTTGTACTAAAAAAATGTAATAAAAGAGCTAATTAAATATATAAAACTCAATGTTTATAAAAAAAAAAAACCATATATAACTGGTAAATGTCAATGTTTTAAAGATGTTAGTCTTGTTGTTTGTACTAGATATTTATGTTATAGTACAAAATAGTTTATGTTAATTATTAAAAATAATAAATAATAATCTATTAAATATACCATCATACATATGAATTAATTATACTCTGACTTTACCCAGATATATCTTAGAAATTTAATTCTTTTCCATTATATTTAATTTCTTAAAATATACCCAGCAATTTGAATGGCATATTTAATTATGCTATAAAGTAGTTTGTCCATGAAAAAAAACATTAAAAAGCTTATAACTATGTAAATATATGTTCTCAGCTTTAAAAACTTTCTGAACAAATAACACCGTAAATATGTTAGTTAGTTTAAAAAGTGTCTTTTGTGTTGACAATATGTTACAGTCGTTGAATATCTTGTAGAGTTTCATGAAATCGGTTGATTTTGTGATATTTGTCTCGTATTTATAGACAAACTCAAGTTTCTGTTGTCGTTTTAGTGGGTTTAATAAATCGTTTGTTTTTGTTGTGATATTTACTGTCCTGAAATCATAAATGAAACAAATTGTAATCCGACTAAAAAGGGTTTTGAAAATATAGTTATACGGTTACAGCAGTGATGTATATCATTATCAGTTAAGTATATTATTAGTACACAGTTGGTTAACACTTTTATAACTTCTAAAAGTAATTAAATTCAATTAAAAATGAAAAATTATATTTAAATATGCTTATATTATGCTATACAAATTAAGATAGATGCTGAGAAAATTCAGCAAACCAGACTTTTTACTCTAAAGATATTTTTTTATACGTTTTAAAAATAACCAAATAATAAATATATGCTAAAAGTGTAAATTTGTATGTAATCTAACTAAAATCACCTGGACCCATCTGTTACATAATTTATATGGTTTATATTTTATTCTAAACATATTAATAGAGTAGGACATACTCGATGACATATATTATGAATAAGTATATGTATTTAAAGTGTTTAAAAAAAATAGATTCAGACAATCTTAAAACGATAATTTTTAAATAAATATAAGATGTATGAAATATATATTTTTTTAGTACTAGTATTATTTTAATTAATATATATGTTACGGAAATTATAGAGAATTGTGGATATTATATAGATTGTCTGGGTATTGTATATAATGAGCAATTTATCACGAGAAATGTGAACTTAAAAAAAAATATTCATATATTATATAATTAGAATATCATATAATATTTTGTGTTTACTATAATATCCAATATGTAACCTAATCAGTATACTATAATATCCAATATGCAACCTAATCAGTATACTATAATATGTAAGGAGTCCTTCATTAAAGTTGAAGACATGCCATAATTAAATATTACATTAAGTAAAGCAGCGAGGAAATTATCAATAGTTGGGTGTTCACTGGTCAGGGACATGATCGATGTTTATGTTTACAAAAATGTAAATCCTAAGTTACTAGACGATTTTGTACATCAAATGTGACAGGACTGCCATGTTTCAATAAATATAAATATTTATTATTTATTTTTATATAACGGGCACACGGCCCAAAAGTGCAATATTACATTTTACATACATTTAAATAATCTAATATATGGCAACAGAAAATAATTATAAATATCGGTTAATATAACATAAATAATACAACATTTTTACGACATAAAGTAATTAATAATTAACAAAACATATAATAAATGCAGTATTATAGACTAAATAAGGTAGGGTGCTCTTTGGCCAAACGCATCATACGATCAATTGGGTTGTTCTTACCATAGTTAGTATGATGGAAAGGAATTACAAAAGGAAAACATGATCTAGAGAAGCAGGTAAGTGGATGTCGCTCTGCTGTAAAGTAGACTACAAGTGGGTCATTGTATAATGGTTGTATTAGACTTGAATTCAATGATATAATATCATTGTATAAGAAAAACGATTCTGAGCAGAGACTGTTTGTCAGTCTGGATATTTTATATTTTTGTTATTATTTATTTTATCATGTAAGTTGAATTAATATTAAAAAATTATAATTTTTTATTCGTTTCTAAGGTGATAGACAAAGCGTTAGAAATTAAAAACCCATTTATGGCGTTTTTTTGTAATTTTCCGGTGGTTTTTCCCGTGGCATTAAATAACTATTGAGAAAATCGAAAAATGACCTCTCTAAAGTACCATCTTGATCCAATTTGCTAAAATATAAGGTACTATATGTTGAAATCGAAACACTCCTTCTGGAAGAAATTTTGTATACAGGATATAAAAAGCAAAAATAAACACCATGGTAAAAACAATAGCTTCCTTGCTCTGCTCAGAATCTAAAACGAGGGGGAACTCTAAAGTTAACTTGGGAGAGTAAGGAGGGAGCATCAATATAACCATTAATTAGCTTACTCAAAAACACTAGATTTGCTGTCATACGTCTATCAACCAAGGAAATCAATCCAAGCTTATTAGAGACAGGAAGGTAATCATGCTTAATGTACTGTATTCCTAAAATATTGGCGGCAGATGATAAGAAACCCCTCTGGACTTGCTCTAGATGTGAGGAGTCAGTTGTCGTGTACGGATCCCATAGAACGGATGCATACTCTAGTAAGGATCTTACTAGAGAACAATACAGCGTTTTGAGCAAGCAGGTCAGCTTAAAGTTCTTCGACGTTCGGATAACAAAACCTAGAGTCTTGAGAGCACTATAGCAGAATGACTCTATATGAGAGTGAAAATTTAGGTCAGAACAGAAAATTACACCCAGATCTTTTTTAGTAGTGACCATATCTATACTTGCGCCATTTATTAAGTATGCGTTTACTATAAGTGAACGACTCCTAGTAAAATACATAGACTTACATTTTCAATGTTGAATTGTAACCCAATAGATTTAAACCGCAACACAAGAGTATTCAACTCATCTTGAAGAGATATAAAGTCAGCAAACGAATCAATATATATATATATATATAAAATAATATTTTTTAATCAAATAATAATATATTACATTAATATTATAATCATTTGTTGCTTTAATGTAGGTTATGTTTTAATAAATCTCGAAATAGGGGCTTGGTGTGGTTGAGCATCGCCTGGCTCCCGGATAATAAATCACCCAGGTTCTTGGGGACGAATCCTTGTCCCGCATAAAAACACATGTTTCAACCTCCCTTCCACTCCCCCCCCCCCTTATGAGTATCACTCAAGCACTGATTAAATATTCAAAATCAGTATATTTAATACAACAATGTTTTGATTGTAAGTAGTGTTAGGGGATATTCTTGAACATTATATTTGTTATTCTAGTGTACTTACAACTTACTTGTATGTATAATATAGTAAATTACGTTTAAAAATATATATATGCCCATCGTTTTTAGCTATGGATATAAAGGTAAATTCCACACCTGTTAAATTAATCAACTATATTGCATGTACTTACTTATTTTACTTCTGGTATTCACATTGTATCAGGTTTCATACGTTTACGATTTGGTTCTCTGGGTTCAGCTTCCATTACTTTTAGACGACTGTTGTATACTTTGTGATCATTTAAACACTAAAAATATTAAATTACAATATGAAAAAAAAATGTTAAAACATCAATGCTAATATGTCTTAGCAACATTACATTAATAGCTCGTGTTGCACTTTCCAAATTATCATAAGTCACATAACCATAATTCTTGCCATCGATGACATTAATATTTCTTAAGCCTTTAAACATTTTAAAAGTATCTTCTAATAAGCGCATCGGAGGAATAATCGGTTTGCATACAAAAAATAATCTATAACATAACATACACAAATACAGATGGAATAACAAAAATTGGTATATTTACATTGATTGGATATAATTTTAAAATATAGACTAATTGTTATATAATAATGATAAAAATAAATTAGATTACAAATAATTTGATACCTGAATGAATTATCTGATGATGGCAAAAGAACTTTTTCATTTCCTCTTTTTGATGCTAATGGTGAACTATAATCATCCGCCAAACATAAAGAAGCTAAATAAAATGTTAAAAATTATTAAATATTAATATTAATAAATAAACTATTGCTATTTCTTTTTACCAGATGTTATACTAGCATTCTTAATGACAGCTAATGCTTTGGTGACAGTACTAGAAAGCACTTCTATATCTTTTGAAATTTTATTAGCTATAGGATCTACCGCTGATGAGATAGATCTATAATTATATTATTAATTGGTTAATATTACATTATTATACTATAATAAATTATAAAATATAATCTTACATAGAAGAACTACTGAATTCCAGTAATATTGGATGACCCGGTGGGTATTCAAATCCATTAATTCGACTTACAGCATGTTCAGCTGCTGCAATACTATTATAAATAACTTGATATACCTTCTTATCGTACATTTGCTATTTTAAATATAAATAAAAAATAAAATGTAGTATACAAATAATGTAATATACTAGGACTTGTTAAATACACTACCTACATTATTTTTAATAACCATAAATTAAACTTGTTTAATAATGATCAGGATTAATGTCGTAAATAATGAATATTAATAAACAATAACACTATTACAATAATAATTCACTAACAAAATTTTTCCATAATATTATACTGCCCTAACTTACAAAGACTTCAGTTATTGGCATGTAATGCCAAAGGATGATATATTAGAAAGATTATTTTTAATCAAGCACAAGTTCAAGAACAAAAAAAAAATTGTGTTATCAAGAATTATTAAGTCTATTATATTATAAAATTCAAATATAAAAGGTTTACAGTTATAATTAAAATTGTAAACAAAATAATTACAGCATTATTAATTGAGACAAATTATTTGATGGAGGTGCTGATTTAATTTACTATCATGTAAGATCTGTATTAAAATGTAATTATTATATATTTGTAAGTAGCATACTAAACAAATGTCCTTACATATTTTATATTTATGTATGTGCGACTGTATGTTCAAATATTACCTGTCTTGGTATTTCCTTAACTAATTCCAATTCAGGAGCAATATTCATAATTTTAAAAATTTCATTATATGAGACGATTGATGAAGCATAAGCAGTTAATACACTAGGTTCATCTCGGTGTTGATGTGATGGAGGTGCAAGCAGTGAATAACTACTAGTTGGATCTATAATAAAAAGTAATTGTTCAGTTATTTTCTGTTCAATTATGAAATTATTTTCATTATTTTTTTAAATTTGTATTAAAATAAATAGAACAGATTTCTGATTTATAGAATAGGTGGTCAAATTATTTTACAAGAATTTCAAGAAATATAAAACTATGTATGTCATAATGGTTTTGAACAGTTCAAACAGTTATTTATTTAACATTTATTACAATAATATAAAACATTACGAGGCCACTTACAAATGTTATAGCTCACAAATTGTATTTATTTCATCATTTTATATCATGTTAATCAATAAAGTTACAATTTATCAATTTTAACTTACAAATATTATCTATATAAACTTTAATTATCAGTGGACCAGTTTTTTTACCTAACATTAAGTACTTATTTGAAGTTAATGGACTCAAAAATATAATAGAAATGACCCTATTGTGTTCATTATAAATATTAATTAAGCTAATTATAAATTTAGTTATATTCTTTAAATACTAGGCTTCTTCAACAATATTGAATCACCAACTTTTTTTCGGAAATTTAGATATCATTAATCAAAATTAGTTTTTAATTTATAATTAAAGGCCTCTGGTCTTTGGGTATTCAGGTTACCGAATAAACTGATTTGAATGCTAAATATCTTGTGTAATATATTTTAAAAACAATTTGTTTACTAGCCATAACGATATTGATATTCTGATACCTGCATTTTTATTTCAATATCATACAAAACAAAATGATATCAATATTAAAAAATATATCGTTGAAGGAGCCTATTAAATACCAGAATAATTAATATATTAGACATTTATATTGAGTTACTTTTAGAATCAACATGTCTAGGATAAGAAGGAGGATATACAGATGGTCCATCATCATGTTTGGGTTTAGCAAAAACAGCTTTGTAATTTGGTCCACATTCTTCAATAGCTAAAGCAGCAGATGAAGCCCTAGAAAAACCAAACTAATTACATACTACTCTCTTAATTTTAATATAAAATATTTTATTTTAGCTAATAATGATTCTTACTTTGAATAAGTTATAAAAGCTATTCCTTTTGATTCTCCGGTATCTTTATTTGTAACAATATGAACTTTAGAGATTTCTCCATATTGACTAAAAATATTTTCTAAATCTGATTCCTTATCAGTTTTTGGTACAAATACAAATAGTCTATTATATTCCATTTCCGAATTGCTTCTTATATGACCAGGACTATTGATAAATAACATGTACAATTTAAAAATGCAATCAAATTTAATATTAATATTATCTAAATCTATTAGGTAGGTACTGATACAAATAAACATAATTTATAATATATATTCTAGTTAAATAACATCTTAACTTTGATTAAGAATGCCCAACCTGAATATTGTATTAATATAATATTATGTAAGTATAAAGTACCTTGTGGCCATTAAGACTTTCATCCGACGATTTGATGACTCTATTCTATGTCCATTCATTGCTTCGATAGCTTTGAAAGCTTCTGATGCTTTTGAATATTTTATATATGCAACTCCTGAAAAATTAATCATTGTCTTAACTAAACGGATAATTATATATTGATTAAGTTTTAATGTAATTTTTAACCTTTGAAATACAAATTTTTTAGGATTGAATTAAATAAATGTAAATAAGGCCAGTAGAAATTAAACTAACATGCCTGTTGTATTTTAATAACACAATAAATTGTATTGTTATAAAAAATAGTTTTTACCAGTTTTTAGAGCAATCAAAGTACCTATCAAACAATAGATATTTATAATACCTAAGTAAGATAAATATTACCTTTCACAGTGTCACTGTTGCGGTCTTTTACAATATAAATATTTTTTACATCACCAAAATTTCCAAACATATCTTTAAACTCATTTTCAGATATTGGGTGATTTTTGTCATATAATACAAATATTCGAGAGTTTTCTGGGTCGTTATTATCATTCTGTTCATCTTTCATTTTGAAAAATGACGTAGAACAAAATATTCAATTTATAAATACAATTAATGTTCAAAGATTTGAGATCAAAAATAAAATGATTAAATAAAAGTTTAAAGTAAGAGTAACTAATAAGTAATAATAACTATAAAAGCTAAACATTTTATGTGGCGTCTTTTATCAGTAATCAATTTAATCAGGTTAATCAGTATGACCAAATAAAATAAAGGAAAAACATGGTGAAAAAATATTGATCATTTGATATTTTTATTGTGTGAAACGTTAATAAATTGTTAAGAGAAGCAATCCACTATAAATTCCAGTTTCCAGTATTCCCATATATTTTGTCAGTACAAGAGGATTCCACTGTTGAAGACGCCACACGGGCATTAATTATCGTCTCCCTCTTACAAACGTACAACATGGCAAATTGTACGTTTACACTGTTTACAGCATCAAATTGTATTCCGTAATTTATAAAGTTAGAGTGAATTTACCTCCTATAAAATGTAAAGGTAGGTAAGAATATTATCTAGGCCCTAGATTCTTCTAAGGCATCTCGGAGGATTTTATTGATATTATTATTTTTAAGTAAGTCATGATCATTTTATAATGCACAAGGTAAAGTTTAAAAATGGTCATAATTTGCTTCTTAATAAAAGTATCAATACAATTCTCCGAGATACCCTGGATAATAATCTTACCTTTAAATTTTATAATAGGTAAATTCACTTTTATTTTATAAATTACGGAATAAAATGTGTTATCGTGAACGTACAATTTGCCATGCTGTACGTTTGTAAGACGGAGACAACAAATGCCCGTGTGGCATACTCTTAAGCTGATGATGTCAGCTCACTGTTTATTTTCCCTATCTGGCCAACACGCAACATACAAGCCCGGATTAAGACATTTTGAGGCCCAGGGGCCAAAGTTTTAAATGAGGCCCCTGTAAGAAAAAAAAATATTAATGTATACCGGGGTGAAGTGACCAGCCGACGTATTATGAAAGTATACCAAAAATTATGAAGAAATACCCTTTAAAGATTGGGTCTAACTTTTTTATTTTTTAAGTTATGGGCAATTAACTTTTTTTTTATCAAAACCATACTTATCACGCATTTGTTTATATATCTTCAAAATTTTTCAAAATGTTGATGTAGTTTTTATTTTATTTTATAGCTATTTAATTGTCCTATTAACCGACATAATATGCAATTGAAATAAAAATGTGCTAATTATTTTTATTTAATTAAAAAAGTAGAATAAGTTGGCAAAAATAAGCATTTTTTTTAAAGGAAATCGTGTATTATTCCATATAATGTATTACTTAGTATGGGTTTTTTGTTTTTTTTTATTATTCTACTGAATTCTACTAAATAATTTAAAAACGTTTTAATGAGATGAGAATTTTTCTTTGATGGAGGGGTGTGCATTTATACTCAAACATGCCCCAGGCGTCAGATGAGCTTCTTACAGCTCTAGTCATAGTTTTGTAACGGGACATAGGTAACCATTTGTCATTGCGCCCCTATAATTCTTTCCTACATCTCAAAATTTTTTGTAGAAAACGCTTCTTTAATTTTTAAACTCTTCGATTTCATATGGTATAGGTAGTTGCCCTTGTATTTCCGTATTTATCATTAACCTCATGGCCGGTGGAAGGGTGGGGGGGCAAACTGGGCTACAGCCTAGGGCCTCACGATTTATGGGGACCCGTGCTTTAGGGAGGCCTTGCGTTCTTGCGAAAATGTGAATTACGAAACCATTATAGAACATTTTGCAGCTTAAAAAAGTAGAAAAAATAATTTTAAGTAACAATTTAATTATTTATCAAACTGTGACGTTTATATTAAATAAAATTTTTAGTGAATAGTAAATTAGTGTTATTTTATATATTTATTCATACAATTATATTATATAAAAAAAACAAAATGTATAAGTATATGTAATATATTACTTACATGGTTATATCATTATAATGTACGTATAGTGGGTATAGTTATGACTGATGAGCAAAAAAAAAAAAATGAGTAACATCAACAACAAACATAATTTTATCAATTTATAGTAAAATACTACCAATATAAAATGTATCTTTTTGGTTTTCAGTGATGATTTGTAAAAACTTTTTTCAGGGCCCTCTAGAATATTTTGCCTAGGACCTCGCAAAACCTAGCACCGGCCCTGATTAACTTACATATAATAACCATAGGCGCAATTTCAACTTTTGACTTGGGGGGCCTAAATATGTATATTAAAGGCAATTAGATCATAACAATATAGCATATTAAAATTGTATCTCCTAGGTTTTTTTGGAGGGGGGGGGGCTACGGCTAAGTTTGGGGGGCTTAGAACCATATACTGTAATAGGAGCTATTTATACCCATACTCGACATTCGTTTTAGTGACTATCCAAAAATGTTTTTTTTTCCTTTTCCTTTTTATATTTAATTATTTAAATATTCTAAAAAAAAAATTTAAACTTCTTAATATATCTAACTAATACTATACCTATATCTAATATTCGTTTATGTCTATATATTATTTTGTAAATATATTTATACACAATATAATCTATATATATATATAAATGAATGTATGTGTGTGTGTGTGTGTGTGTGTGTGTGTGTGTGTGTGTGTGTGTGTGTCCATATTACCATGGCAACCAATTATATATTATTTTGAGATTTTCGTCGGTTTGTGTCTCTGTATTACCATGGCAACCAATTATATATTATTTTGAAATTTCCAATGGAATGTTTTGTATATAAATGGTTGCCATGGTGATATGTAAAACATATTATTCGTATAGAGTTGGCAATTTTAATGGGCAACGAAGTGAACGGGATCAGATACATTTATATATATATAGATTAGACCTCTTTTCTGAATATAGACTAATTTAAAAAGGGAGAGGACCAACCCCGGGAGGTGCTCAAACAGGGATTTTAATATTTTATATGGACATTTTTGTTCATAAAGGGTTGCAATGTGTTTTGAAGCTATTATAATAAGGATTATTGGTTGCTGGGAAACGAAGTGCACGGGATCAGCTAGTAATATATATTATTATTTTTTTTTATACTGATGACATCAGCAGTTAGGACTCTATTTCCCTTGCTCCCTGAGATGCTGCTATCATATCTATTATGTACCATGAACTAAGATAATCTTAAATTTATCTTTGGTCTTGCCTATATCTACTCCTTTCAATGAACTTATATATTTGTAAATTACGCTTACTATTATCATCATTATAGTGATTAATAACGATCCTAAAATCATATATATATTACGTATTTATATTCCTATTTAATTTTTCCCCTCCTAATGTTGTCGTCATAGTTATTTCTTTAGTTTTTGCATTTGTTTCGTCGAATGTAAATACTATCATGTACCGATCTAATATCATCTGTTATATGTTCCGGGTTGTTCATTGTTTCAGTGATTTTTTCATGTTTCCTATGTGGTTCGATTATTTCCTTAATTTGCTTTAGGTTGTTTTGTTTTTCAGTTATTCGGTTATTCCCAAATCCATATCAGTAATAATTTATGATCTTGTGCTATCAACCTCTGTCAATTTCTGTATTTTATTAAGTTAATTTTTTGAGTTAATTCTATTAATTATGCTTTATCGGATAGATCTGTCATTGTTGTTATAATTGTTGTGGTTGGTTCTATTCTCACGTTTTCCTTTTTAAAGCTAGTACCTAGTGGTATCGTCTAATATTTTAGAACTTGTAGTGATTATCGACTCATTATTTGATTGCCTTGTATTATTTAATAAAATTAATTTTAAAAAGTTAAATGTTAGTGGAAGTTCTTTTTTCTCTAAATTAATTTCGGAATCAACTTTACTCTTTCGTTTAGTTCTTTTGGTTATTAATTCAGTGTTTGGACTTATGGGTGAATTTATTATTTAATGCTTCCTTTTCTCTAATTGATTTTAAATATTGATAACTATCAAATTAAGGTGAACTCTGTTTCTGTAGTTCCTTCGTATAATCTAAATTGATTAATTTCTGGGAATCTGTGGCGTTCTCTATACTAGCCGCTACTCCCGCGGTTTCGTTACCAATCTCAAATCTGTTCTACCCAGTCGTTACTACTGTTTAGTGTTTCGACTCCCCTGTGGCCCGATTCTTGAAATCATACGTCAAATTTTCGCATGCGACATAAGTCATACATTTTATCGACATGTGACAAATTGGACTCCTATTTCCCTCGTAACTTTGTCAGATATTTCGTTAGTTATAGACTAAAAAAGGGGCCCGTGCCCACGTGGTACAAGGGCCTACTGACTACAATCCTACAGAACAGTAGGCCAGTCAGCCCCAGCAAATGGTAATAAAATTGTATCTATAAATGTTTTATAACGGACTAAAATATAATTTTATATAATAATAATAGCGAGTCCGTGGCTTATAATAAAATAATAAATAGTACCTACCTATGTATTAAATGTACATAAATATGAATACAGGATATAAAAAAATTGATATAGGTTGAAATTTCAATGGACTTTCTACAGTCTGAAGTCTGAATAATATTCTATTTTATTTTCTATTTTAAATTTTTCTTTCTTATCATTCCGGGAGATATTGTGCCATCACACTATCATCAGATTTAATCTATTCTGTGGTATCACCTTCTATGATGTTTGAATGATAGTGCGTAATTGTCGCGAAAAAATCTATTATAAAAGAAACCGTACCACATACCTATTTTGATAAAACAAAATAATATTATTTTATACCCCGTAGCCTGCTGCTGTCTGCTATTATTATTTATTGTTGTTGCTGTTGTTCAATGAGTTGTTGGTTGTTGGTATCTATCAACCTATCTCTCATAATTAAATATTATTATGTATTAATTATGCCCATCTGGCTGTGCCGACTTGCTCCGCCACTGTTTTGTGCCCGTTCGCACTATAATTTATTATAATCGTAACATATTAGTTCATATAATACTACCGAAATGCGTTCGGTCAGTTAAAGACATTAATTCGACTTACCAATCAACACATTCACACAGTTAAGATGAGTAGCAACAAGGACAACAAGACGTTCGAGAAGCTGAAACAGTTTTTTCGCATTAATCGAGGAGGTCCAAACTTAGGTGAATTTTCCTTTAATGTGTGTGTCGACAACTTTTGTATTAATGCGTTTCAACTTTCCAGGAGCTCTGCGCGTAAAGGATGACTACACATTGACCGAGGATCAGGGTCAAAGGATTTCTTCAGAGTCGTCGATTCACACCAGAATCAAAGCTATCAAAGAACTAGCCGAGGTAGCTAAATCCCATCGTCTTGAAGAGGTAATGCTTTTACATACTCTTATATCATTGGTTTGATTTGAGGGTTGATAATATCTGCATTGATTATTTACTTAATTTATTAAGAGTCCAAGGGACTCTTCCATAGCACCTACTTGTTCATTTTACATTGAACTACCTATGTATATTATTTATTCTGATAGGTATTTATGTAAGAAACAAATATCGCACCTCCCAAAAAACTTAAAATGTATGTTTGTTCTATTTTGGCATAGGTAATGTACCTATGTCCCTGATCTTTTAGACAAGAATGAGTTATTCATTTATTTCTTTAACTACAAACTTAAATACTACCTACTTAAAATTAAATGGTAATAATAAATGTTTCTAATTACTTCTGTCTACTTTAGATACCATAATGATGTTATGATAGTAATACATTTAGGTTAAGCATATAATAAATTAGCTTGCAAATAAATAAAAAAAATAAAATTTTTTAGTAGATCATACTATTATATTGGATCTATATCTTTATTTTGATTTTAATATTTATTATCTATGTGTACTATGCAGAATGTGGCCAGGTTTATCTCTTAAAAGGATGTCATGCTCGCATGTGTTGTCTTCGTCTTACACACTTACGACATATACAAAACACGTTTATGCAGTCTGAGTAGAACTTGCTTAATTTTGGTTTAGAGTAAAAATACCTATTATAAAATTGAATTGTGAGAATATTTCTGAGGGGCAAGTTGTTTCATTTTTTCCATTATATCCAATATAATGTAAATTATATCGTTTAGAAATAGAAAAAATGTCAACCTTTTTTAAAATACATTAACGTTAAAATTTAAATTTTTAAAAAAAAAACACAACGTTCTGCCTTCAGAAATATTATCACAATTCAATTTTATAATAGGTGTTTTTACTCTAGAACCAAAATTGAGTTCTACTCAGACTGTGTAAACGTGTTTTGTATATGTCGTACGTGTGTAAGACGAAGATCACACATGCGGTTGTGTCGTCCTCTTAATAGCTATTTTTAGGGAATACCACTAACCTGTTATAGGGTTTAATTTATGTATGTATGATTGTAATTTTATTTTAGCAATAATGAAATGTATTATTATTGGTTTTTATCTTCTGGTTACAAAATTGTATTGTTTTACAGAATGCAGTTGCAAGTTTATGGCTACGAGTACATGATTTATTTAGTCATCATGTTCCTAAAGAAGATCGCCATTTGGTGTTTACACTTATTAGATCCATTATTCTTGGCCAATTTGGAAATCTTGGAATGTTACGAAAACATTTTTTTAATTTTATTAAAAGCCATACTATTGCTGAAGATATATCATACAGGTTAAATATAGTTGTACTAATTTGTATGTAAGAATTCATATTACACAATTTTTAATAAATTTTTTATTATAATTAGAAGTCGGATTTCTAGCTAATAATATTATTTGCAGTAAAAAAGTTATTTGCAGTAAAATAAAAGTGGCATATTATGATAAATAGTGGTATACATAATTTACTTACTAAAAATGTATAATGTGTACAAGTACTAGTTTGAAGAGTTTATTAGAAAATAACCAATGCATAAAAGTTTTTATTGAACTAAAATAACAAATTGTTTAAACATTCTTAAATAAATATGTTTTTGTTTCTTTACAGCACATGTGAATCTTAATTTACAATAAAATTGAAATCCGATTTCTAATTATAATTCATTATGAATAATTTTTCTTTGAATTTGATTATAGGTTAGAGTTATTAGAATGTCTTACTGATCATGGCCGTGATATCGTCTATCTGGAAGAAGAAATTTGCCCTTGGTTAACGAATTGGGGCGCATCTGAATTAGCTCCCGCTGGTTTTACTCTACAATGGCTTGAAATATCTATTAATGTCATAAAATTTAATGCCACCTATTTAGACGATGAAGTCATCAATACTGTAGTTCAGTATGTATATCAAATAATTACTTATAATTTATTATAGTAGAATTTTATTTTTATTATTATAAATTTATCTATAAATATATGTATATTTTATCTTCAAATAGGAGTTCATTTTATGTATGCTGTTATAGTAAAGATGAAAAAGTTGTTTTAGAAAGCTTACGACTTTTGGATACAATTATATGTTATAATCATTTACCTCCTCAATCTTTACCTATATTTATTGCCACATTATGTCATACTGCAAATTCAAAAATATACTGCTCACAATGCTGGAAAGTAAATAAAAATATCTTGATGAATGTAGATGTGTGTGCTTATAAATATATATTTTATGTCTAGACTATGCGGAAGCTTTTAGGAACACACATGGGATATTCTGCAATTATTTTAATTTGTCAAATGCTTCACCAAGAAGTGTCTAAACACAATGCTGGACTTGTACGAGGCGGATTGTTCTATATTAACATGGCTTTATGGAGCAACAATCAAGTCACATTTAAAATTTCTCTTCTTTCAGTTTTGCCTTCAATCTATAATGTATGAGAACTACTTATTATTTATAAACTGGTTTATTACACATAAATCATTTTTGTAGGCATTATCATGTGACCATCCAACAGTTGTGCTAGAAGTTGTATTGGGAATGGAATCATTGATAACGAAATATGGATCTACTATACAAAGTACAATTTGGGAAAAAGTTTTAAAAATATTAAAAAGAATAGCGGAGTATGTCAGTAAGTAATTAAAATTAAAACTGATTCACATGTATAAAATATATAAAATTATTGTTTTATTAAAAATTGAATTGTTTGAGTTATAAAATAATTATTTTATTAGACAGAAATGGTGCCAATTCTGTGCTAATGATTGCAGACCATCTTAATGAAACATTATCAAAAGTTGAGTCACTTATAGACAGTGATCTCTATAGTGGTAGTCTGGATGACATTTATGATGTCATTGAGACATTTTCAATTTATAGACCTGTAAGATGCTTTAAAGATATTCTTTCAAAATATTATACAATATTAATCAACATTTTTATTCAGGAATCGTCAGTTAATAATTTAATGGCCTATAGAAAAGAATTCCTTGTTCCTACGGAATATCAATGGATTGATAATTTAAAAATGTTTTTAAATCACTTCTATACCAAAGAAAACAGAACTATTATCAGGATCCAAGCTGTGAATCGGACAATGAAAGAAGTTTATCAACAAAACAGGTTTGTATGATTGGTTTTATTGTCATTTAACTATATAAATGTTTATCTATCAACTGTTCAATAAATTGAGATCACCTTTAAGATTTTAATAGCACTGTAATATTACACTTGACAGTTGACACCTACTATACAGCGTTTACTTACTTTCCACTTTTTTAAAATCATTATTTGTTCAACTTATAAAGATGATATACAATATAACTTCTAACTTCTTACTACAAATGGTATATATAAAAACAATTATAAAAGATATACAATTACAAATATTTAATAAAACATTTTTTGGGTAGTTATAATGACGAATAACAACTTTTCAAGTAGTTTTCCAGACGTTTTCAAGACGTTTTAAGTACTTGGGTTATTTTTATTACAGTTCTTGAAATAACTGTGACTGGACTGCTGAAACAGAACAACCATTTTCAAACTAAAACTAAAAACTTATTACCTAAGAAACTGTTGTGGACAAGAACGTTTATCTATAATTACAATTTTGAATATAGAAACAAACCAAAACTCTTAATACAGAAGATAATTGACAATTTTCTTAATGTTAAAGCGGGAAAAAATTTCATAAAATAGAATAATTAAATGGTTTTTGAATTATTGTGTTAAATAAAATATAAACACTTAATTGGCATAAGTACTATGCTGCAGTATTTTCATAGAAGCTCCAACTTTTTATATTGGCGGTAGGGCTTCCAACGATCAAGTTCTAACACTGTTGCCTATTGTTGTCGCACCAAGTGCGATATCCTGTGCGGCTGCTCTTCATGCTCGCATCGGCTGATTTCAAGGCACTTTGGTTTTTATTGGCATAAAACTATTTTTATTTAAAAATTTATTTAGAATGTATATTATACAAGTACCACATTTAAAGCAGCACATTCTATTGACCATTACATGGTTTTGTTTGTCTGTGTAGCTTTCTCTTTAATTAAATATAAACATTAATGCTCATATTCATAGTCAATTTATGTGTCACATAAATTGACTATGCATACGGACATAAATGTTATAAATAGTGATGGTTCAAACCCTGATTTTTGAAAACAAACCAAACTTGAAAATATTTTTTCAAATCAAATCGTACAAAATTAGCGATATCAATGTAGGTATGCAGCCTATAATAGTCTAATTAAAAAATAGTTAATAAAAAGTTAGGCATTTTTAAAAATTACTTTTGAAAAATTGTACAAATATTTGGTCTTTGAATTATCGTGGCCAAAGGTCTTGTTCGACAAACATTTTAAGTTCGATTTTCAAACAGTAAAGATGCTTGATAGTTCAGTTCAAATTTTTTTCATACAGAGTTCGAATTTTAAACCGAACCAAACGTCAAGGGTTCGAAATTCAGTCCTTTCGACCCATCACTAAGTATAAATAATTATTATAAACTTAAAACAGTATTCTTCCATTTTAACATGTGATAAATTTTAGAGAAACATGCAATCTTATACCTAGAGTAAAATTATATTTTTAGTGAATGAATTTACTATTTATATTAGCATTATTTATCACTTAATTTTTTACTAACAATTATATAGTGCATTGTATGACGGCGAACTAATGCAAGTTATCCTCGATGTTTTTGGTGGAATTGCTGAAGATAATGATTCATACGTTCGAAATGTAGTGTGTCAATTCATTATTGGTATTTGTAGCGACTGTGAAAGTGATTATCACACTGATCTATTACAAATACTTGGAACAGTATGTATTTTAAATAATTATTACTATATTATTATATTTAAATAATTGAATTTTAGTTGAGTCATAATTCATAGTGTATAAAAATGCGCCTACATATCAATATGTAATATAATTACTAGAGTGCAGATTTATGACATTAAAAACCAACCAAATATGCATAAAAAAAATAACAAAAATAAATGCATTTTTTGAACCTTTAATTAAAACAATATATTTAAATTTAAATACTTTTCTTCATTTTTGAAAGTCGTATCTGGAAAATTTGTTTATACTTACAAGTGTAAATATTAATTTATTTTGATATTAATCAAAACTATAAAAATATTATATTTTTTTCTTATATTTCTATAGTATATTTTTAAAAAATGTCTAAAAAAATCATTGAAATATGCACTAAAAAATTAATTGTAAAATTGTAAAATAAGCCCTTAAAATAGAAAAAAAAAATGAGAGATTTTTTTACAACCACATAAAATGTATTGTATTTTGTGGTAAAAAATATATATTAGTTTTTTATACACATTTTTAGGTGTTATTCAGAATCAATAAATTGAATACTGGAGTTGTTTTACATGAAAATGATGTGGCTGATATACAGACAACTGTTGAGGGTCTTTCAAAATTGTTTTCAAAGTTTTTGTACAAATATCCAACAACTTCTGCAGACACTATTCTCACTTTGCTTATTACTCACTTGAGACATCATTATGAACGGCCAATAATATTGGAACATATATGTTCAATACGGCTAGTGGTAAGATTTACAGTATAATAATAATTGCTGCATCTATATGAAGTAGGTTTTATGTGTTATTAAATTAGCAATTTGAAGTATAATATTCAGCTGATTATTTACTATTTATACTTACAGATTTTTGATTTACTAGTCAAACTCAGGGCAGATTCTAGGTATAAGTTGGGAATGCAAGGGGTCAATGAATATTCTCCGTATATGTATGTGGATCACAGGGGTCTTGGAGTACCGCCCAGTCCTAATTCCTTAACAGAAGACACAAAATCAAAGGATAAAATTTTGGTGCAGTTTAACTACATGTGTCTTGCTGCTGCATGCAAAGCAGTGATTACGGCGTTGAAAGAAGAGCTCGGTAAAACATGAAAACAATTTGGAAATGGAGTTTAGGAATCTAATGGCGTTTGGTGTAAAGCAATTTAACTGTAGATAATTTGCATCATGTGTTTTCAGGATGTGAGTATGTGTCTGTGAGTATGCGGGTATGTGTTGACTGACAAAATGTACGGTGTGGACTATAAAACATTGTGTTTGTGTGTGAAGTTCAAGAAATAAACTATAACTCCTATTAAATATGTCTAAAGACATATTATAATATGATTGATTTTATTTAGATTGGCGAGTATTGAACAAAATACTCAAAGATGTTCCTCAGATTCTTAAGAACAAAGCCTTGGTATTATCTGGGAATTGGGAATTTGATCCAGCATATGAATTGGCTTCTACCTTATGTCAATTGGTGCGTTATATTTACTTTTGTAGTTTAAGTTTAATGGAAACTATTTTATCATACATTATAATATGATGTTTGAATAACAGGTGAATGATAAAACAGTTGCCAGCACTTTAAAGAATACGCCTCCTAAATGGTTAAAAACTGACTTTCAAATTGCTGTTTATCCAGCATTAGCTGCTTTTGTTTCATATCATAACAGTTTGGAGCCACCTCTTCAACAAAAACTTGTGAAATGCTTACAATCGGGTTTGTTTAATTACTTAGAAATAAACATAAATACTAAAATATCAACAACAAAAAATGATACAATAATTATATACAGGGCCGGTGCTAAGTATTTTGCCGCCCTGTGCAGTTAAAAAAATGACGCCCCTTTCAATAATTTTTGTCATATAATTAGTACATAGTATTATTTATACAAAATTAACAAAATAAATTATAAACTGGGCTATATTACATTTTACATTGTTACACTTGATAATATTTTTTCACAAAAGTTTGTTAAGTACATTTATAAAAATAAATGGTAGTTCATATTTATAATTAATATATAATTCATACAACTTTACCGCACTGGGTTGCATTACAACATTGTCTGTTATATTTTTGGCTACTGTAGTTTCAGAAGGTATAGTGGCATCTACAACTGTTAAAAAGTCAAAAATCTCATTGAGTTGTACTACAACTTTAGAATTTGAAATATCTAACGAAGAGGAAGAACCCGTTATAAAAATAAGCATGTCACTAAAACATGGATAAATGATCTATTAGTCTGTATTTAATATTTGTTGCCGAGAAACTTGAAAATTGACACTTGTCATTTTCTAATAAAAATCATTTCGAATTTCTTATAGAAAAAAATTTGATAGTTTTAAAAAAAGGATAACTTACTTAAATTTTTTTAAATATATGTATGACGTATGAAATAAGGTTGAATTACATAAAATAGGAACACAATGTATGAAAATAATACAGTTTTTCAAAACCCCAAATAATACAATTAATAATATTGACTATACTAAAGTCGACCCAAATAATAAAATAATAATGTAGCTATTAGGTTTTTATTTTAAAAATTAAAAATTCACTTCTTAAATGTCTTAGATAAAATATAATTTAGTTCACACGTAGGTTACGTACATTCAACATTTAAAATCAGATATCGGGATGTATTATTTTTTAATTTCCCATTGTATTCAAATAAATTACCTACTTAATATTAATAATTGTACATTTATTTAAAATAAAAAAAACACTCACCAAATTATAAATATGACGTGTTGAATGTTGATCGACTAAATAGTATGCACTCTATAATTGTTGACGCCACAACTTGTTGACAATAGACTACGTATAGTTCGATACTTGTCACTTGTCACAGGTGAACTAGTTTTTATCGCTGATAATATGAAGCGATTATTTCAGAAGGCCGTCAAATGCCATTTATTAACGGGTTTCTGAACTAAACACATTATTTGACCAAAAATTAAACAGCCATACAGTTTTGATACTTGACGGGTTTTTGCACTTAACTAAGTGTTTTATTTCATAGAACAATAATCTGAACCTAACATATTTTGGCGTATAACGGGTTTCTGAAATAATCAATAATTATTATTGATTATTGTACACACGTTTTTGGGGAACTTTATCGTGATTTGATTCGGTTTATGTTTGTTAATTGAAAACCTCAAAGATAATCGCGAAACACGCCAAGCAATAATGCTAATGGCTAGCCGGGACAATATATTATCTACTAATAGTACTTACTTAGGTACTACATAAAATAACACAGCACCATTCAAAATAATATAATAAGCATTATTTTTATTTTAGATTTACTGTGAGTGATAGTGAAAAATACATATTTTTTATTTATAAACAATGCCGCCTCTATTATATATCTGCATCCATGATATACCATGAGAATAATTATAGATATTTTTTTTTTTGGAACATATTATAAATGTATAACTGTTGCTTTTTTTTTAATTAACCATGAAACTGATTATAATATTATTAAATATTAAATTATATTCTAACTAATATAATTTTACTAATTTTAACATAACAAAGAATGTGATTTATAATTGATTAATTAATAATACTATATTAATATAGTTAACTTCAAGATACAATTTTTTTTTTTATTATTTAGGATTAGTTAATCGATGCATAACTCCTGTAGTAATGGCATTAACTACTTGTATACTAGAAATGAGAGATGTAATGGTAAAATTATTACCTGAAGTTTTGTTGAATATGTCAAAACTTTCAGCAACCACACAAATTGCAGTACCAATTTTAGAATTTCTATCTAGTAAGTACAACATTAATTGACATGTAAGCCATTTATTTTGCATGACAGCATGTTTTTTTTGTACTTCTCCAGTGTTAAGCCGTCTTCCGAAAGTGTTCTCCAATTTTGTAGCAGATCAATATATGGCTGTGTTTGCAATTACTTTGCCTTATACCAATCCATTTAAATACAATCATTACACTGTTTCATTGGCACATCGAGTGATTGCTATTTGGTTTCTGAAATGCCGAACATCATTCCGAAGGAATTTTGTAGAATTCATCCATAAAGTATTACAAACAACTAACTTGGCTTATAATACAATTAATTTATATTAAAAAAGATTATTATTATTCATATTCTGTATGTATTTTAGGGCTTAAAACAAAATGTATTGGTGCCATTTGAAGGTCGTACTATTCCTAGGAACAATATCGATAATGAAGATTCATCTAGTAGAAAACGAAGTTCTAGTTTAACAGACCAAGTAATATATTATTTATGTGTTAATATTATCAATATTAGTATAGTATTGTAATACAACTAATATTTGTCATGTTTAGGGAAGTCGAAGACATGATCGAACCACATTGGGCATGAGTCGAAGTCCTATGAACGATTTAAAACCACCAATAGATAATATGCTTCTAACATTTCATAAAGAGTTAACTGAAACTTGTATGGATTTGTTAGCAAGATATGCTTTTGCTACTTGTTCTGCCATACCTAAAAGGTAAATGTTGTAAAAAATTATAATGTTTTTATTGAAATAAGCCTTAAGTTTATTATAATATATATAGGTACATATATATTATTTTATTTTTAGACATCCCACAGCAGATTTTATATTGGATGGAGGTCAGACAGCTACTTGGTTGATAGGAATAAAACTTGTAACTATCACAACAAGTGGATGCACTCAAAAACCAGATAAAAACGGATTATGTAGTAAATGTTATCAATCTTGTCGCCTAAACAGTGATCAGGCTAAAATGTCTCCTAAACCAGACGAGAAGTCAAAACTTTCAGTATCTCGTAGTCAAAGTAGTGAAACTAGTGATCAACTTGATGTAAACACATCTATTAAAGGAGTTTCATCACCATCATGTTTATCCACAGCTACTAACTCTCCTGGGGAAGAAACAAAGAAATTTCCTCATATTGAGCCAAGTGAACCATTTGACATGTCCCGAAAAAATAGTTTCTCTAGCTCAGACCAACTTGATAAAAAACAAAGTTGTTCTTGTTGGTGTCAATCATGGGCCGAAATACGAGTACGATGCCCAACAGGTAAATATAATAAGATTATGTTCCTTCTAATGTATTTGTTGGCTCTAACTTTATTTATTTCAGGAGTAATGTCTTGGATGATTAGAGTGCAAAATGATAGAAATTTTCAGGATATGAATTCTGATTCATCCATGTTTGATGTCTCAACATTATTTCATCCTAGTCTTGGTTTAAAAGTATCTAACGGAGAAATAGACAAAATACGCCAATACTTAGATGGAGAAGTAAATCTTTTAATATTTATTGTCTAAATGATTTGTATAATTAAAAATATTTTTTAGAAACGTGTTTTGGATCAATATATAGTTAATGATGATATAATCAAGATGGAAGCAAACGAAAGGTTACAGAATAGAGTACCATCTGAACCAGTTTGCATCCCTGGTTCCCCTCTTAAACTTACTCCTTCACGACAGAACTCTCAGGAGAGCTGTGAAATTGAAGATGAATATTATGATGGTAATAAACAATAATAATAATTATTGCCTATTAATTTATACATAGATATTAGGATATTTAGAAATAAGAATTATACAAAAAAAGACAATTATATATTATAAGCATATTTAACCTAACCTTTTAACAGCTTTGAGAAAAATATCCAAAATAATCAAAATTTGTATACGAATTAACTAAAATGTAAATATTAGATAGATCTAGGTGTTATACATACAATTTGAAGATCTCAAAACTTTTGAAGTGATCAATATTAATATTTAATGAATGCACAAGCTTAATCCTGTGTATAAAACCCTATTTTTACCAAATACTTTTATAACATGTGGTAAATTTATATTAATATTTTTCTTGTATTTAGTATTGTGCCCTTGTTTTATTATTAAAATTAAATGCTTATGTATACAATTGAATAAAAATAGATCAATTGTAATTCAATTTAAAGTCCTTTACTTTTAATTATTTATAAATTAAAATAGTACTAGTTCGTATTGGTAGAAATAATAAATATTTAATAATACAGTTTATAGTAGTAATAAGACTAGACAAATGGTTATTAAAAGTAGCTCTCCAGATTGATCACCTCCTTTAAATAATACAAATACAATACATTTTTTAAAAAGTAGAAGAATATGTGAAAGATATGCTAAAATAGGATCTTGTTTTACAGACTTAGTCAAATAATTAATAAACACCTAAAGTAATCCTTGTTTATATCCATAAACTGTTTATTTTAATTTCATAATTAGTTGAAGACTCTGAAAGTGGAGAAAATCGCTTAAGGAATCCAGTTCGTAGATCAAATTCTAGTCCTGAAATGAGTTCTGGGTGGAAAAATCCTTTTATGAAAGAAATTCATGACTTTGGAGATGATGGTATGGATAATGAAGATATTAATAAGCACTTAGAATTATTTAATGTTTCTAATGAATCGAAAAAGATAAAACAGAATTACACCAAGGACTTACGCTATAGTTCTAAGTAAGTATTATTCTCAAAAATAACTTATATTTTCTTAATAGTCATTTTATTTTAAAATTATTTATTTTAGAGCAAATTGTGAAGCAATTCCTGAAGAAATTTGTGGTACTGGTTCCACACCACCATCAAATACTTGTCAGTTAAAAAATTTAACACTCAATTTGATCACAGATTCAGCAGAAAAAAAGACTGACTTTTTAATTCATGCTAAAAAAAATGATGAAAAAGAAAGACCGAAATTGCAATTAAAAACTTCCAAATTAAGTTCATTTAATGACAGTGACTCTTCTGCAAAATCATCTGCTGAAAGTGTTGATATCAAACAAAATACAGAATTTCCATTAGTTAGTCATTACCATGAGGAAAAAAGTAGATCTTTAGCGTCAACACCATCTTATCTTACTAAAAAACCACCTCTATCACCACCAATTAATTATGGATCTCAGACTTTGGAAAAAAACGTAAGACTCACCAGTACTTATTATATTAGTGAATTTATGTACTTGTAATTATATGTTTTATACCTTTAACTACATTCATGATTTAAGATTATAATGAAATAATTTTATTTCAACTGTTTAGGAAACTGATACAGATCCTCCTCTTGTGTTCCGAAATCGTGTACACACATTAGCTGTAATGAATGCTATAAAGAAACCATCAGTCATGTCTTCAAATCCCAATTCACTTTATATGAACAGTAGGGCGAATCAATCAAAAGAACCTGTGCGTTCAGGAATTAATCCGAGGTAATTATTTTTTGGAACTATCTAGGCTAATTATAAATATTTTTGATTGCATTTTTCCTTTTAGCTTTGTTTTCCTTCAGCTGTACCATTCTTCTCATTTTACTTTTGTTGATAATGATGCAAAACCAATATTATTACCATTGTCTCAGACCATGATTGAAAAGGCTGTAAAAAATTTGGATCGTATACCTCCATATGAAGTGCATAAGGTTTGCATTAAATATTTTAATCATAATATTATACTAGTTAACTCTGTCTGGTGTTTAGATTGGAGTTATTTACGTTGGGTTAGGACAAGCAAACTCTGAAGTAGATATACTGCGAAACCGGCATGGGTCTTTGAGGTACACAGAATTTCTGAAATGTTTGGGTTCCCTTATAAAACTATCCGATACAGATTCACACAGTGTATTCCTAGGCGGATTAGAAACAGATGGTAATGATGGAAAATTTACTTATATATGGCAAGACGACATTATGCAAGTTAGTATAATACACAATTTGTTTTTAATATTTAATTGCTCATTTGATAGATTTTACATACCTTTATCATTATTTCCAACTATCTATATTCTAAATATTTTTATTCCTTATTGAATTAAATTTGCTGTTTCTCTTTAATTTTATAATTTTTTTTTTTGTATAGGTTATATTTCATGTGGCTACTTTAATGCCTACTACTGAATCCGATCTTAAATGTAATAATAAAAAGAAAAATATTGGAAACGATTTTGTTACAATCGTTTACAATGAAAGTGGTCAAGAGTACGATATTCAAACTGTAAAAGTAATTACAAATTTTGTTTTATCGAATTTTACTCATGTTTAATCGTAGATAATAAAGATATGGATAGGACATAATGGCCTTATCAGCAATCTTCGAGGGGAACAATTGAGGCCAAATAAAGTATACCTATATCGAGTATCGACTATCAATGTAAAGGAGCCTCAATTGTCTTCCCCTCTGGGAATGCGGCCTCAAATATATTTAACATAAGCGTGGCTTATCCATATATTTATTATCTATGTGTTTAATATAATACTATTACATATTTGTTGATTATAGGGTCAGTTTAATTATGGTTGTGTGATAGTAAAACCTTTAGAGCATGGTGTAAATCAGATTACTGTGAAAGTGAGGAATGAGTTGCGTGAGCATGTTGGTCATCAAGAACCAAAAATTGTCTCTGATCAAAATGCTGCAATGTTGGCTAGACAGTTGGCTATTCACACAGATGTATGTCTTATTTTTATAATAATATATTTTTACCCTTAATATTAGGAAACCCTTAAAATGTTCAATAATAAAATTGTATTATTGCCAATACTAAGTTTTGAATTCCAAGTGTTTTAGAGGTAATACTTAGTTTATTTTTTTTTTTATTTTTATGAATCTCCTAACCTGTCAAAACTATAGTACCAATTAGCCTGGAAGATAGGTGATATTTTTGACCTTGGTAATATAAATCTAAGCAATTCACAAACACTTTTTTTGCCATGCATAATTATCTCAAAAGTTCAATTGTTAAAGATAGTTGAAGTGTTGGAAAATCACGTTTCTGCCTCATATTATTTTTGTTATTTTTTTTAAATTTTAAGGTAGCTCGCATAAAGAATTTTCAAAATCCATTTTTAAAATTATCAAAATGAGCAATAATAAATCCTTTAAATCTCAATATATTTTTATTATTTTTTATAAACTTTCAACAAATTAATCCATGACACAGGTAGGTATTATATATTGTTACAGTAATTTTTTTTTAATATATCGATGATTGTTTCATCATTAGTTAATTTGACAGATTTAAAATTAAGGTACATAATACATATTATTCATACTATATATAATATTATTGTAATAGTTGTTTAAAAAATAAGATTAAAAAAAAAAAAAATACCATAAAATAAAAAGTGCAAACACTCTTAGGAATCTTCTAGATTTACCAATTGGCTACCCGTCACTGTCAACTAGTGACTATAAATTTGTTATAACTGAATTGTAATAGTTTTTTTGTTGTTGTTTTTATCTAGTTGGCGTCACAAATATTGAGCAGTCTCAGCAAGGAAAACAGTGGGCCGTATGCCAGTAATTGGCTGGAGCGGCTCAGAACGATCAAACGAATACAGAACAAGGTGATGAAAGTGGACAGCAATGGTCAACCAATTAGTGGCGAACCGACATCAGTGGTACGTGGACAAGGGATACAGGTGGGCCAAGGGGCCGGGATGGCAAGCGCTGGCCGTTTAAAGATGCAAATGTGCGATTTCACGGAATACACATAAACAGAAGTAGATCATGCACTTACAACTGCAGACTAATTATATTTTCAGCATCTCTAAGGGGCTACATACACAAACACACATTAGTGATCTCATTTTGGGTTGCACATTGGAAAAAAAATTTTGTAAAACACGTTTATTATTGTGCTCGCAATATAATTATAACATGTTACAAAAAAAAAAAAAAAAATACTATTATGTAATACCTAAATGTGAATTCATTGTGAATTTTTTTTGCTTTTTTTTTAATGTTAATACACAAGATTATTGTAAAGTTTTTCTATAAAAATTTATATTTCCCTATACCATGCAGTTTCATTGGACAATTATACACGTGAGTTGTTTAAACTTATTCACCCTGACCTAAATTACAAAAAAATTTCAAGCTCCACTCAAAATTTGTTTTATTTATAATTATAATATGATTATTAGGTACTACAAATTTTTACAAATTATATACCTAATTCAATAAAATATATGCTTACAAATACGCAATTCTAATTTTTATAAATGAAAATTGTATTTATAATATTTTATAGATTCTGAGTGATAAATGTATGGGTTTTACAATGATGTTTTTTTTTAAAATTAATAATAAAATAATATTGTACTTTAATGATTCATTATATTGCTAATGAACGAATGAAGTTAAAATATGTTTATTGGGGTTTGGTCTGCAACTGTGCCTGCACCCGAAGAATACGACATTTGCCACCTGGCGGTACTGTAAAAGGACATTTTAAATAACACTTGAAGCTATTCGATATGGACTAATATTTTTAAAAAAGACCTATTTTCATTCTATGTAGGTACTGAATTTTAGTGATTGATCAAATTGGTACAGAATATAGATTTTGAAAACAAGGTTGGATTTCTTATTGACTATTGTCTTATCTTATTTCAATCCTACCTACCAATAATTACTAAACAAATTTGAACATTCACTTATCAAAATTCGTCTTTTAAAATGTAAAAATGTTATAAACTTTTTTGTACAATATTCATTAATACTAATTATCCTATTTCAGATAAATAATTTGAAAGATCTGAAGTACCTACCTAAAAATTAGGTACCTAAGACTTGAAAATAAAATTCAAAATTCCTCATAAGTTGGCCTTACTGTAGTTAAATAATACAGTTGACATAAAGCCACTATATTATGCTCATCGTAATAAATAATGGGTGTAAATTGTCTGCATAGGTAGGTAAAGGGAGGTGGAAGTTGTCGACTATAGTTTTCCTTAAAAACCAATGGGCGGCAATCTACCTAGATTCATGTTTACTATGTCTTATGTTGAATCATTTTTCTAGGAATTTGATGAAAATTGCGTGGTAAACAACTAATTTAATATCCTAGTCATAATGTCACCATAAACCTATACTATGGCAATTGAAGCCGATGGTATTACGCAGCGCCGGATTGGGAAGAAATTACTTACCAGGTTGTCCGCCTAGACCAGCCCAAATCTCTGATTCAAAATTTCTTCGAGCTGGCCCAAATCGTTCGAATTTTTAACAGCCCATCGGGCTTTGCTCGGTAGCCCGCCGGCTCAATTCGGGCCTGATATTAGTGTATTACACTATTACTTGTCAGTTTTGAATTTATAGAAAGTGAAAATATTTTGATAATAATATATTAGGTAGGTAGCTATAAAATGTATTATATTCTTATTTTAAATCACAGCAGACAGTGACCAGACACGAGATAGGTACCATCAGTGGTGATGAATATAATTGGGTGGATGAGGGGATAGTCCCCCATGACCTTTTTCCAATATCATAAAATATTATATACCTATCTAATATTATAAATTATAAATTGTATTTTTAGAGATTAAATAGTTAATGTTAAAAAATCACTCTCCTTATCATCTACAATGTTGGCAAAACGAATTTAAAATATTATCTACAACGGAATACACCGTAAATCGTAATTCATCGTTAAAAGTAGGTATCTACTCTATATACTGAAGCTGAATTTCGGGAATGGGGATTCGTTACAACTTACAAGTGGCCCCGAAAATAAACTGATTTAATAGAATAATGTATTATTCACGAATATCCCGGGGGCATCATTTCAACTTTTTGCGGACCAGGTAATTGGTACGTATAGCTTTTTGCTGTTTGTAAAAATATAATTTGTGTTCCTATAAATTAAGACGTAGGTATATAAATTGTTGATTTTTAAATTCTAAATTATATTCTTTTTGTATAATTATTGGGAAAAATTGTAATAGACACCTAGCCTACAATATATTATAAAAATGCTCAAACTCGATTAAAAATTTAAATATCGAAAAAATAAGAAAAATAAAGCGTAATGTCGAATTATAAATCATTAAATTATAAAATCAATATTATGTAATTTAAAATTGAACTCAGAAAAAACCAATATCGATAAGCTAAATTTTAATTTAAATCGGAAAATATAATTTCGATTTCAAGTCCAGGAAAATACAACCAGCCACGTAGTTTCCTTTATTCCTTTTTTTTTTTGTTTTGCAGTTTCCTATATAGGTAAATTGAAATAGGTTGTTGGGAGCTATATTAATATATGAAATTAATAAAATAATGTTACCTGCCTAGTGCCTACATATGATAGGTATAAGTATTGTAATTTGTAGATGGGTACCTATCATAATAAAAATAATACCTTATAAGTAGGTACCTATCTACCTAATTCTTGATAATAATATTATAGGTTGTATAGTCTATACCTAATGTAATTGTGCATTTGCATCATAAATTCATAAGCCATTATAAATGTTTTGACGAAAATAATGTAAATGCAAACTCGTTTGCATAATATAGAAACGTCGAAACGAGACCTTATTTTTATCGCGATACCTGTGACCGTGGGTAGAATATTTAATGTATATTTAATGTTCACCGAGGAGGTCTCATATTATATGTAATATTATTATTATTATTATTATTATGGTTACCTCCTACCTCCTATACGGGGGCTATATCTACCAGCTATACCTTGTATACATAAATACGTAGACATGAGATAAATAGCTTTTCCCGGGAAAATTACTTTAACCACTTCGATGTGGGCACATACCTACTCTATAATACTGCAGATGTGGTGTAGATTACAATATAAGAAACCCATGGCCGGGAACGTGACATTAATCGTACATAGACAATAATATTATTACGGTTTTACACGAAACCGGCGACGTTTTGTTACTAAGGATTTTTGTGTATGCATTATTGTAAACATTGATAAATTTTTTACACGGTCAGTGTAACATTCGAAAAAAAAATCGTTTTTTCAATCAATACCTATGCTCAATGTAAATAATGTGTTCGAAGATTAAGCGTGTTGTACTTAAACGTAAGTAAAATCAATTAATGGCATTTTTTGCGAGGTTTGTTTAATTTACATGGTTGTTGCATTATTAGGTTCCCAATTAGAAGAGTATAAACGTAAATCATTAGTCGGACACTGGGTATTGGTCACAGAATCGTTCGAAGATTTACAAAAAGAAAATGATAAGTCTTTGAAACAGGTTCGCATTCGTAATTACTCAATTTGTGTTATATAATGTATTTCCATTAGTTACATTGACCCATTAAAATAATAGTTTAAAGAGAAAATAACGTATGCTACTTATTGATTTTTGAAAGTTGGCTAAGAACATACATAATACCCACATTAAGTTAAAAATCGTAATAGTAAAGTTAATTAAATATATATAATAAATAGATAGGTAGAAGTAGAGAAGTCAGTAATATTATTGTACCTACAGCTACGCTTGCAAAATTTTATTCTATACCTAATTCAGACGTCAGCTTTAACATAAATATGTTTTTGGTTTGGATACACGTTTTTATTTCTGAACGATTTTTCGTAAGATTTTTGATGATAAAGATATTTATGATTCATAGATTTTCCTTGTAGAGGAAAAATATCGAGTACCTATCGTGCTATGGTTTTAGATCAGTGGTTTTCAACCGGTGTGCCGCGAGCACCCTTGGAGTGTGCCGCGATAAATCTATTAATACCTAGTTTTATAATTTTCATCATATGCTTCACGTATTATAATTATATATTTATATGTATTGGTGTGCCGCGAAAATTTTGTAAGAGATGAAGTGTGCCACAATGTGAAAAAGGTTGAAAACCACTGTTTTAGATTCTGAGCGAAGCGACGAATGAATTGATTTTACAATGATGTGTTGTTTTTTTTTGTGTGTTTGTGTATGTGTACCTACGTTATAAGTAGTCGAAATAATGCTTCAATTTTAAACTTCAGTATCTCGTTTGATGGAAGAGTGAATCTAGGTGGTACCTTGGGGAGGAAAATCCCATTTTCCTATTAGTGTTCAAAAGCGCCGAGAAAAACAAAAAATAATTAAGGAAAACCGGGAATTTTTACGCTAAATTGGTTTTTGACAATATCGATTTTGGTTTAATGGTGGAACTCTAAAATAAATGACCGTAGATACTTAAAATTTTCACTGGTTGTTTATTTTATCAATTCCTATACTTGGTAAAATTTTCAAAATATTTTGATTCGTTTTGAGCTGTTTAAGGACAATTTAAAATTATAATTTTTTTAATTTTTTTTTCTATAAATATCAATAAAATGTTATTTGTGGGGCCAAAAAGCTTGAAAATTTAACACAAGGCTCTTGATATATTTCTTAAATAGCAGTTGAATAATGTTAAAAATACATAGGCACACATTTTTTTTATAATCATTTAAAGTTCGATTTTTAACAACATTTATCAAATTTTAAATTTAAAAATGGTTTTGTAGTTAAACATTTATAAAATGTACAACTTTTTTAGTTAAGGATTGAAAACTTACAACAAGGTTCCATGTAGGTACCTAGGTAGGTATGCTATAACCAAAAAATCTCAAAAATATGAAAACACAGTTTTATTTTATAGTTATTTTATGTTATGGAAATTGCATACCTATTAAATAACCAAGTATAACGATTTTAGTTATTTTGTTGTAATTGTATAATATTTATTCAATTTACCGGCTACCGTATTAATAATAAGTAATAATAATATAAAATATAAAATATTCACACTGACAAATCGTCACCGCTCTGAATCGTTTTTCGTATACAATGATATTAAGTATATCATTGAATTCAAATGTAGTACTATCCGAGCGACACTTACTCACCTTTGTTCTTATGAAGGTTGTTATATTTGTATTAAAATGTTTATACTTATTATTTAAGATAATGTTAAAACAGTTAAAAAACAGTTTTACAATTTACAAATGTATAAAATAGATCATTGATGTACCTGATAGGTAGTAATATTGGATCTATTATTTATTATAATTTATAATATGCTTGGACCATTTTTATAAATAATTAATATTGATAGATTAATATAAATATTACTAGCATTTTTTAATTACCATTGTCCCATATCTTCACACAAAGTTGAATAACTCAAAAACTTCTCGTTGGAAATTTTGATTTTAATATGTTAACGTTTTTAGAAAAATTATTCCTGAACAGTAAACACGGATACTCCTTAAGTAGGTAGCACAAAAAAAATCCCAAGAATTTGAAAATGTGGTACCTATTAAACTTTAAAGTATAGGTAGGTATATTTCAAAAATGTCAAAAATCATAGTTTGAATAAATTTATTACTAGAGGAGAAAATGGGAGTGTGCCTTTTGAATTACCCTGTATAATAATAATACCTTGTGGAAAACTCGATTTTATAATCTATAGCGTCTACTACACAAAACGAAACTTCGGTGCAGTACCTACATCTCTCATTTGCTACACGAAAATGTCCTCGGCTTGGACACAGATAATAAAGTAATGGATGGGTCATCAGATCTTATCTATCACACGGGGATTAATTGCGATTACTTTGCGGGTACAAATTCCATTGTGTCCATTGTTAGAGCATTTATATGCTGTAAAAACTGCAGCGCCGTGTTGTCTGTCCATATCTATCTTTACCATGCGGTTATGCGACTGTACCGTTTTTCTTATCTACCAAAAAAGACCGCAACCCCGTCGAGGACTTATAAAAAGGCGTGTTCCGTCCATTACTTTTATCTCTACGGGTTTAAAATATAAAATCGTGGAAAGCACATCAAATTTTGATATGAGTACCTACGAGATTTAATATTATCATACCGTAATGACGTAATGTATTATTATAGTTTTTAAGACTCATACTCTATTGTAATTCATATTCAATTATCTAACCATTATCTATATAATATCTTTAACAAATGGGTTTAAGTATAAATTTAATTAAGTTTTTACAGTTTTTTAAAATGAACCTTTGTTTTTGTGTATAAATAGTTGCCATTGGTTACTCGGGCAGATCAGGTACAATCATGTATTCAATTATCGCGCTTATTGCCTCGAATAAAGAAACAATATCTTAAAACTAAATGTATGTGCGAGCTTATAAACCCAAAGAATCGCGGACGTTCCGCCCCCGCCGTTTCGTCCCCGTCAAAATAACCAGTCCACAGACGTTTCGTCCCCGGCAATTATTGAGATAGGACGTTTCGTCCCGGAGAGTTATTAGCTATAGGACGTTTGGTCCCCGGCATACTTTGATAATCTAAATGCATTTATTTTTAATGAACAATTCTGTAATGTCTAATATATAGTGTTGTAAAGTATTTGAGTAAAATTATTCAAATATTTTATTGAATACTTTTTTTTATTCTTTTAATTCTTAATTTTTTTCTACTTATAATTATTCTTGTTAAATAAAAATACCATGCCGTCATGGTTTTACTTTAACATTATAGCAATGCAATATTATATAATTATTTAGCTACTTTATTTTAAGAGTATTTGAGTAATTACTTAAATACTTTTAAAAAGTATTTTTTACAACACTGCTAATACAGTACCTATAATATAGGCTATAGCTAAAGGTATTCTAATCCATGGGCTATAGGTAAGTAATAAAAGATCGTTCGTGCACTATACAGCCAAGCAGGTTTGTGAGCTGAAATTCTAAATTTATTTTAACACATTAAATAATGGGATTTTCAAATAGGTATAAAGTATTTAGTAACTATATCAAAAGTTATTACGATAAACCTATTCGATAAAATGTTTCATACTTACTATTTCCACAATTCTACACACTCACTGTACACAGTTATATTTTGTTCATATTGTATTGCCTA
>NW_021771488.1:320740-442883 GCF_005508785.2 Acyrthosiphon pisum | reverse complement strand
AATTCGAATTATATACGTTTTTACTTTAAACAATTCACGGTAAATATTTTTTGACATGAAAATGAAATATACTGAAGTAGTGAAATATGATAAAATTAAATACAAAATAAATTAACTTAACTTACTTCTTGAAATGAAAAATTAACTCGTTAATTTCACGTTAATTAAAAAAGAAATTTAGTAAGTTAACAGTTAAGTTAATGAAAAGCCAAAATTAACTAGTTAAGTTAAAAAGTTAATATAAAATTAACTTATTAACTTAACTTTAACTTTTTAACTCGTTAATGCCCAGCCTTGTCCATGGGCTATAGGTAAGTAATAAAAGATCGTTCGTGCACTATACAGCCAAGCAGGTTTGTGAGCTGAAATTCTAAATTTATTTTAACACATTAAATAATGGGATTTTCAAATAGGTATAAAGTATTTAGTAACTATATCAAAAGTTATTAGGATAAACCTATTCGATAAAATGTTTCATACTTACTATTTCCACAATTCTACACACTCACTGTACACAGTTATATTTTGTTCATATTGTAGTGCCTAACCGAAAATAGTTAGTTTTAAGGAAAAGAAATTGCAATCATATTGCACGGGATTTCAATATAATGATGATAATGACATTTTATACTATTTAAAAAACATAAGTCAGTTGACCTAAAAATAAATATATAATTTATCTTAATGTTATAGTATACCTATTTAATTTTAATTTATTAATTTTTACTACATTTTATGTTGACTTAATACAATTGTGATTATGTATTTGTATAGTTTGTAGTATTGTCATTTAAAGATTAAATTGTTCATTAAAAATTAATGCATTTAGTTTATCAAAGTATGCCGGGGACTATACGTCCTATGGTTAATAACTCTCCGGGACGAAACGTCCCATCTCAATAATTGCCGGGGACGAAACGTCCGTGGACTGGTTTTTTTGACGGAGACGAAACGGCGGGGGTGAAACGTCCGTTTGCCAAGCCCAAAAACTACTCAATTGAATTTGACGAAAATTTCAGAGATTGTTTTTTAGATAAAACTTATGAAAGTAAGTATTTTAAACTACGTTGAAAAATATACCAAGTGTTAAATTCAATCCACGACTTTTAAATCTTTTCACAAAGCTAGGTAGTAGCACAGACTTCTATACTACACTAGATAATGAACTCCTATACAATTTACATTAATATAAGTGAAGCTCAGCTGTGGATGGCCGTAATTTTGTCGGTTGGCAAAACATTTCATTTATTATACAAAACGTATTAGGAATAATATTTTTTTTAATGGTAAAATAAAATAGTAAATGTAAAATGACTTACTTATTCAAAATATATATATATATATTTTTAAACAACATGTTTAGAAATAATAAAATACGATACAAAATAAATCATAATATCATCTTATTTGTTATATGAAATACCATACAATTGCCAACCGACCTTGAAGCTTCAATTTATGGCGGGAGTTCGCTATCTATAGTAGGTACTATATAGAAGCCTATGGGTACACTGACGCCGATTTGTCCGTGAACTAAGGTACCTACACTAAAACTGAGATACACCTATATAATATAGCGTATATACTATATAGGATTTGTCACACAAAAAAAAAACTACCCACGGCCGAAGCTGGGATGTTTAGCTATTAGCATATATAGG
The DNA here is from genome assembly GCF_005508785.2 of Acyrthosiphon pisum. Lineage (NCBI taxonomy): Eukaryota > Metazoa > Arthropoda > Insecta > Hemiptera > Aphididae > Acyrthosiphon > Acyrthosiphon pisum. Next base: position 441,222 of record NW_021771488.1, on the reverse strand, counting down.
TGTCTTGGTTACGTTGGCGAGCCGACCTCGTAATCTTTTGGAACCTATACTGAATAGTGATGGACCGGAAGTAATGAGATTTGGCACGATGTCGTCGTAGGTACCGTTCGATTCTCAATCAAATCTTTTTTGCGTACTAGTTCGTGCATAATGCGACAGTGGTGTGCAGTAAAGTCAGTGTAGTTCTCACTTCTCAGGATTCTTCATGGGGTAGGATTTACAAATTAATTAAAAGTTGGCTGTGTGGGCGGCGGGGAATTCGGCACTAAAAAATGGGTGTTATGGGGTTCCCCCCCGTGAGAAAGCGCATGAGTAAAGTATTAAAGACGATTTTCCAAGTACCTAACTAATTAAAAATACAATTTTAGTTTTTGATTTCTAAAAAAACTAGTTACCTATATAAACAATGAATTAAATATCAGATTAATTTTTATTTCGGTTAGCTATAACTTTTCAGTCTCAATTACGACGATGCTCTGTAGATAATTAACATATTATAGCGATAATTAACAATATTATAGCGTTATAATAGACGGAACCACGGAACTAGGGTGTCCCACGAGGATTTACTAATGCAGAGTGATAGCAACTTCAAACATTATACTCGAACCTGCAGTTACAGGGCGCGTATACCTGCTATACATCCTCCTGTCGCGCACTCTCGAATAGCAAGAGTGAAAGATATATTAATATAATTTCTATATTGGACGATCTATGAAGCAGTGTTGGGCAAATGAATTGTACGATTATCCGATGATTACAGTTTATATGGATTTTATCTATAATACTAAATAACTTAAAATATTCATAAATTTCGTTAAATGCACACTCGAATATACACTTGAATTCATCATTATACTTACGGATTGAGATGATGTAAATAATAATACAAATTCACTATGAAAAAATTAACTCAATCGTGGATAATGATTGCATCGGTAATCATAGTGTATGAATCATCACATAGGTACAAATTAATTTTTTCATACGGTAAAATTTTATTATTCTTAACATAATTAAAAGTACATCGTCTTAATCCCTAATAGAAAATCCATCGAGTGTATATTTGAATATTTAATGGAATTCATTAACATTTAGTCATATACCTAAGATCCTCCGTATAAATTGTATAATCATCGGTTAATCGTAGAATTCTTTTTGCCCGCAATACTGCTATGAAGGACGGGCCGCGATGTGTACGTGTGCGTGTGTGTCTGTGCGTGTGCGTGTTTGCGGGATTTCGAAGGGGAAATATATTGTCACGTGGACGAAAATTGCGTTCATAAACCGGTGTTTTTCTCTCGGTCCAGGATCGCAGATGCAGTGATGACAGTAGCATCAGCACGAGATTCACGGCCGGGAACGTGACGGTCAGACCGGGCTCGGCGGAAGGATTCCTGGACATTTCGGGCGGTGGATACTTGCACGCGGAAGGCGAACGTTTCGACGGCGGCGGACCGTTCGATCAGGTGCACACCGTGAACGCGGACGACAATCTTCTGCGACTTGAGTCGTTTCACACGTTCAAGTCTGTCCGGCGACTGAGCCTGCGTCGCAACCGTTTGAAATCCGTCAGACCGTACGTGATGATGTTTTCGATTTTCGTATTGAGATTATAATACCAGTGGTAGTGCATTTCGCTCTCGAAAACCTACAACAGCCGTTTTATGATAATATATAGAACAAATTATTCGTACACGAAAAAAAATTACCATCATATTATAGTTAAACAAATTATAATAGATATAACTATTCAATAGATAAAATAATTAAAATTAATTACTCATTATGACTATATATAAAATATATAATAGTATATTTCAATTCGAATAACTATAATAACTTGCCTATGATATTTTAGTAAATCTGACTAACCTTGTATAGCAGCTATCCCTAAATCAATTGTGATGTACAGTCGATCCTACTATTTTTATAGCACAAACAACTGTTTGGTTTTTTCCGTGTAACAGTAGGTATATTTAAAAAATATATTTAACAGTTAGTTAAAAATGTCTATTAAAATATATTCAAAATAGAGACGTAATAGTAACGGAAAATTTATTTGATCGCTGCATGTATTAAAATTTTTTAGATCGATGTTTAAAATTGTAACGTTCTAATATTTATAATCTTAATAACGGATAAATGTTACCTATTGATATAATGTATATTTTCTTTGAACGAATAGTATCTAATTGAGCCATTTTGTATTAGCTATGACGCCTGAATTTATTAAACCGTTTTATAATCGACACAAGCTATGCTTACGGAAAGTATATAATTTTTTTGTTTTATTTAATTGTATGTATTAAATTGTATGTATAATATAATTAAAAAAAAAAAATAAAAATAATCGGATATATTTGAATAACTCTTTACATCCTACTAAAATATAAATTTTCTTCAGCATTGACGGTGATTTGGCAGAAACATTAATCCGTCTAGACGTTTCAGAAAACCAACTGAATCCAGAAGACATATACCGCTTGTCTATGTCAAAACTAGAAGAACTTTATATGTTGGCCAATAATCTGACGGTTATCCCCGAGAGCATTACAAATTGTCATTGCTTCTTGTCGCTTAAACTTCTAGACTTGAGCGACAATTACCTGTCATGTCCCAGGACGTTCTATATGTTGTCGACTCTGCACAATTTGCAAGAATTGATCATGAGCAATAACCGAATATCGTATATACCCTATTTGATAGCGAAACAAGTGCGATATTTACATATTAATACCTATATCATTATTTATTACTATGAATATTTTATACTGTTGTTATTTTAAAAAGGTACTTCATTTTAATTTATGATTAAGCATTTTTACGTTTACCAAAAAAATATCGGAATTCTCATAATCAAAATGTATATTTAAATCATTTTCATTTTATTACTATTTATAGTTTTCATCGGTCAACAAAATAATTATGGGGCAGTATTAACCATGCAAAACATACAAAAATACAAAACTAAAATTACGTTAAATGATGTTAAATTCTACGTTCAACTATAATATACATGATAAACTATAAGTACATACGTATCACTTTCAACCCAATAACATTTTTCGAGATATCATATTTTGAATTACTTAAATTTGAGCTCAACACTAGAAAAATGTATAAATATGCTATAGGAAAATAACCTAGAAAAGCTAAGGCATGCATAATATAAGTATCATATTTAAAAGTACCTATCTGTTACATGAATTAAATTTTGTGTTTTTGGAATACATTGTTCAAGACCCCCCTCTCCCCCCTCGCATAAATTAAAGCATAAATTCACTCTGTATCGATAACTAGTCATAATATAATATACATTTTATTTGGTAAATATTTGGAATTAGATTTGAAACTCAACCACTAGGTATGTGTTTTTCGTTTTTAAAGGAAGCTGATAATTCAAATGGTGAAAATAAAACAGAAGCTTATCAGGACGAAGAGGACATAGAAAACAACAAAATTGATGATGCAAAAAGTAATAAAATATTTATTTCTAAATGTTTTCCTTCTTTAATTTAATTTTTAATCAATTCTATTGTGATAATTACAAATTTAAATTTTTTCAGAGATCATTTATCAGGTACTACATATTCCATTTGTCAGTCTAAACACAATAAATTTATCGAACAATTTGATAGCTCAAAATTCTTCGGTGCTTCCGTTAGTTTGTTGGCCATCATTGAAGAATGTTATATTAACAGCAAATAACATTAGTTTGAAGAAAAATTTGATAGAATTCAAAAATTTGTCATCTAACCTAAGTGTGTTTAATATTAAAATCAAACGATAGTGAATAGTTTTAAAAAATAAAATTACTTTAATTTTAGACATTTTTGGAAATTTTTTCTTAGTCCAGGTCAATAAATAATAATTTTTTAATTTTTAATAATTTTTATGATTATCAAACAAGCTGAAAATTTTAATATATTACTTTTACTTCATTATATTTTAGATTCTGAGCAGAGCGGTAAATGTAGGTACCTATTGATTTTACAATGATGTGTGACTTTTTGTATCTGTCTATACCGTAAGTAGGTACTTAGTTGAAATAATGTTTTGATTTTTAAATTTAGTATCTATTCTGGGGGGAAAGAATACACGATAAAATGTTTAAAATATTTTACTCTTTTTAAGCTATTTATAGGCATATGTAACATATTTTAGATTTTCATTAGTTTTAATTAATTATTGTCAATAAATAATTGTTTCGATAGGTCAATACACTTAACAATTTGCGAATTATGTTGACATGTTGTACCTAAATAAAAATGTATAAAATATTCAATTTGTATAGGTGAGAATTGAAAATTTAATAAAAGGTTTCTCGTAAGTAGTTCATGCTGTAACCGAAAAATCTAAAATCTAAATAAACACAATTTTTTTTATAGATATATGTCAAGTGAATGTTTAAACTAAATCAGATATTTAAACAAAGAAACTCGAATTTTATTTAGTTGTCATTTAAAATATTATTCGTGGGTACTTGAAACTTTTAAAGTAGGTACCCATGTTATTATTTTATATACATACAAGGAAATTTTTAAATGCCATGTTTTCGGGAAAAAATAATTACATTAATTACTGCGTTACTATATTACTTAAATAGCAATAATATCATAATAATATTATATATTTATAGTAATAAAAGGAGATAGATCGTCTTTGCTCAGAATCATTTTTCATCGAAATCAAATTTAACACATCGTAATGGACCCACTCTACATCCACTGTATAGCAGAGCCACTTGCCCATCTTTTTTTTGTTCCTCTCTTTTTTTTTTTATATATTATTGTTGTTTATCTTTCTGAATAAGTATTTGTACGCCTTTATGAATTTTTTGCTGTAGTATCATATCATATATTTATTATTACACAGTATAATTGACTTTTATTCGTTCTGTATTTATTCTTCCCATTGTGCATTTTTATACTGGTATACAATAATAATGTGTCTTTCGTATTTCTGCTAGTCAAATCAGTCCTGAAAAACAAAAATTCCTCCATGATTTCAAAAAAATCCATCATATTTGAATATGAACATTATTTATTTGTATTTTTTAATACTTAAAATATAACATTTTAAATCTGTAACCAATTTGTAAATCTGGTCTTTTATTAAAATTTAGATTGTAAAAACATTTTTGTGTAAATAATTTAGTTTATTTTTAAAATTTTTTTTAAATCTCGTTATTTTTATAAAGTAAAGTTTAGCCAATCGTAAAAAATATTTTTTATTTTAAAAGTATTAACTTTTTTAAAATGTTTTATGAACATTATTTTTTGACATTGTAAAAAAATTTAAATATAATATAAAGATACAGCTGTGGCTAGGCATGTAATGTGGCGTAATACAAATGCAGCAACCAAGATAGTGCTAAATTGGAAATCGGAAGGAAAAAGGCCATGAGGTCGTCCTTGAAAAATATAAATAAATTCGTAGAAAAATATTTGGAAGACCTTGGAGTACAGAATTGGAGTAAGATAGTACAGGATCGAGACAAGTTGGGTGATTTGGTGTTGACGGCGAAACGGGTCAATGGGTCATGAACGATTCAATTTATTATAGGAATAGAAAAAAAAATTAAAGAATATTGATTAGAACAGAAGTTATTTCGTTTTCAGGTCTTTCCGTCACACTCTATATAATTCCAAAACTGAAAGTGAGTATAATTTTTTATCACTTAATTTTTAAACTTACCAAAGGAATGTCAAAGTTTTTTTGGATTTGTTCTTGAACAGTAATAATATTTTCCGTCGCATTGCTATTATTTGGATTCGATTCAGATGATATTGTCATATCTGCTATCACAATAGACGTCAACAGTAGTAGTTTTTTATTCATCTATATAAAAATAAAAAATAACTAAAAAAGAGGTTTACTTTTTGTGTATCGAAATGCTACCTGTACAACTACAGAATCTTGTATGGTTTGATTTGTACGCTAAAATTCCTATTTTATTTGTTTTAGTATTTTTTTTTTATTAACGGTTTTTTTATTAATAGTTAGCATTATCAATAGTGTATTAATAAATATTTTTGTAGCTCTCAGAATAAATAGATAAGCCTTAAAAAATATATTCATAAATATTAATTTTGTATCGTCATTGGAAAACATTAATATTTGTCCAATATAAAATCAATACATTATGTAAATTTATTGAAAATATTATAATTTATAAATAATTGATTAACGATAATCTCCAGTATAAAAACGACACTAGTTCAAACTTCAAAGAAGCTAATTTTCTTAAGTTGATTATTATACTTATTCTCATAAATTCTGCTTAAAGCAATCCACACTCGTTTAAGTGAATGCTCTCTTAGCAAATTTATCAAGATTCCGGTTTCCCATTTACTACCTGCTCCAATTGATAAATGATAAGTATAGGTACGACGAAAGCTTATTAGCTACTATGAACTAATTATAACTAACGGAGCTTATTCTTGTTCAATGAATGATTGTTCACTACAATGAGTATAACAGGATAAGCATTATTATGAACTTAAATAAATTATATTAATGATGTACGATTTTTACTTTTCACAGAAACCTTTCAAAAGGTACCTTTTCTAGTTTTTAAAACCAGTGTCTGTAAAAGCGTCTTGTATTTGCAGCGTAGTTTTTCTTCCTACACCTATTATAGGTAGGTGGTACCTACATATTATAAAACTTCGATTTTATTTTTAAATTATGATTTATACACTACATATGTATTATGTCATTAGACAAATTATCTTTGAAAGTCGAAGAAACTATTATTTAAACTAGCTGACTATTTGTTTTATATTATAATATATACAATATTAATATTAATGTAATATGCTCAACGTTGCAGAAGATCCAGATGATAGTATATTGTCATTAGACATCGCTGATGAAGACAAGAATCGATCAAGGGGATTGTTTTACACGTGGCTAATTCAAAACCCATGAAAGTGTCCTGCTGTGCCACTCAATTATATAACGCCCATGGTAGATGGAGTAAGTAGGTTACATAATATAATCTATATGTATATTAGATAATCTCTGGCTTGCTACTTATTTATTATTATTATAGTTTATAGTTTTGAATTGTTTTTTTCAACACTTTAGAAGCTTAGAAAAGTACTAAAAATCCTTAAAATATGAAATCAAAATGACACAATTATGCTTCAAAATATAGCTAACGTTTTTTTATTAAAAAGAAAACCATCAAACATAATATACACATTTTAAAACCTTCAAAATAATAATAAAAAAAATCATAATTTATGAATTAATGATATTATTGCTGAAGGGGGATTCGATATCGACCGTTATTTTATGTAGTTGTGGCACGGTGTACGATAAAGAAAAACATTTTATTGATCTACTTATCTGCCAAATGTTGATTTCAATAAATTTGAATTCAATTATTTTTAACATTATTTATTTTTTTGAGATTATTGTATAAACTATAATAATATATTTTGTCATAATATTGTGTTTGAAACTCCTTTGTTGGGTATGCGATGCCAAGAAGATGACACATGAGCCAGTGTTCGTCATAGAGTATTTCAGTAAATAAAATGATGACATTTAAAAACTCAAACATACTATTATTATGATATTCTTTGTCAAAGTCCATACCTATAATTAATATATTTTAATAGTTTAAATTAAAACATGATACTTAACATTTTTAATATTTTATGAAACTGGTCAGAAAATATTTGGGTGTGCGAGTTTCCTTCACTTTCGTTTGACACTTAACGCACTCGGTAGATAAAGTAACTAAGTAAGTACCTACCTGTCTTACTTATAATATATTAGACACTCTCTGGCATTCTATTAATTTATTATCCAATGACCAGGCAGAGTCACGCTATGTATAAAAAGAGAAGAGTTCCTTAAAATGCACACATAGGCAATACAACGCACAAAAACAGCTGGAACATAATATTTGCAGGAAGCAACACGTTTCGCAAAAAAATTTTTGAGAAAGCATATCAAATTTGTAGTTAAATAATGAAGTTTGAAATTACAATCATCTAATTGGAAATTTAACCTAGATGTGCATGCTGTATTTTTGACTGCATGTTACTTGCGTCCCAAAAAAGGTGTATTTACAGGTAATAAATTTAACTGATAACATGCGACCCGTTTTGGGGACGCAAATCAGCTATATAATTATTATCGATATTATCTACTAAAATCACTAAAATCGATAGTTCATAAACTGTACTGTATAATAAACGCTGTGTCTAGATACCCAGGTGTCCTTGTAAAAATTGTAAGTTGTTTACAGTGATGCCCGCGTACAAGTCGAGACTTGCTATGCAACACCACCTCAAGTTGGTCACAGGGTACCTTCTATATTATAAATTTAAATTAAAAATATATATTTATGTATTTTTTTTACTAACATTTTGATATCGATTACTAAAAAAAGGTTATAACAAAAGGTATACCGGGACGCAAATAGGCATGACTCTTTTCGAATCTTTTTTTGCCGGGCCTCAGTTAACTCACCTACTGATAAAAATTTTGAACACAAGTAGTATGCACCGGTATTTTTAAAATCATTTTCAATATCAACAATATTAACAGTTATATCAAATTTAACTAGAAATTATTGTAGCGTATTTTCAACATCTTATTAGTTAATATTCCCATCAGCCCACATTACAATTTTATTTTCTCAGACACCAATAACGAACAATATACAAAAAAAAAATACTAATTTCTACTAGGTGTTACTATTATAATCTGCACTAATGGTAACCATTTATAAACATATAAACTTATTTTATAAAATAACTAGCTGACCCTGTACGGGGCGTTGCCCTTGACAAATTAAATACCCGTGGATTTAACCCTTCCTAAACTCTGTTAAATGTAAGCTGCACAGATTCTGTACTAAAATATATAGAAGTGCCACTGCGTCAAAAGGTGTACCGCTTTGATAATAATAATTATTATTAAAACCAATAGCAACCATTTACAAGCAAACTCTGCATAAGAAAAACGAATCTAAAAATCATTAAAATATGAAATTAAATTGACCAAAATATCCAGCTAATTTTTTATTATTAGAGAAAATAACCCAAGTACGTAAAAAAAAATATTTGAAGTCAAAAATAATAAAAAAAAAAGATAATTTATGCATTCGAAATAAACCATTTATAAAGAGTTTAATAAACGCAATTTTCTATGTGTGCATTAGGGTCATGTAAATGTGTGCATAGAAAGTGATCATTATTGTGTGTGACTGCGTGTGGAAATGAAAATATCAGAGCGCTCTCGTACGTGCATAAACATATCAAAATCGAATTAATAATTTAAAATTCTTTTTTAGTCAAATGTATTGATTTTTTAATCATCTTAATAACGAAGTCTAACATATTTATTAAATAATAGATAACGTTTCTGAATATATTTTTTAATTCGTCACAAAATTTACTTAAAAACGACTTTCTTACATTTTGTAATTATTTTTTTCACTTCAATATTATAAAAAAAACACATTTAATTGCGAAATCAATGCATTCATCGCACCTAAAATAATAAAATAGTCTTCAAACTATTGGTTTTACTTTAACTCTATTTAAAATTAAGATGTAAGATTATAAATAATATGTACCGTACTATTTACAGCTGACTGTTTGTATAGTATGTCGGTTATTATATGTTCTATGTGATCGCATGGAATTTCATCGGCCTTACTCCTCTCATCATTAGATTCTATTTTACCATTTTTACCACTTTATTGGTAAATTTAGCGATATTTTTTTTACGTAAATTTTCTTTATCAAGAGTGGACACTTGATGTTCAAATGGAGATTGCATGAATCTGAAACATACGACTGCGGTCAAGAATCCCAGACAACTAAACACATCACTACTGAATGTCCGAATTCGTGAAAGTTATAGAACGGATGATGAACCTGCAGGATTTGGTCTGTAAAATATTCAAATGGCACCTACAAAGATTACATACACAAAAATATTATTGAATTACTAAAGAACTATCGCTCTTATTTATGTCTATATTCGTACATTGTTATTTATTTTAAGTTTTATCTTTGTTAAACCTTCATACATTTTATACATATTATATCTTTTATTGTAAGCTAATAATAAATATAAATAACTGTAATTAGGAAAATTATTGCTGCTTTATACTATTTTGTCGATATTTTGAATTCGATTAGACAAGCTTATTATATCTGACGAATCGGCCAACAACTACTGTGGTTGGTGAACAGGTGGTTGAATACAACTACGACTTTATTTGAGGATGACCTGCAGAATATTATGGATGACGCCAGTATAAAGCTAGCACGTAATTTTCTTAAGTCGGTTGTTATACCTAGTTTACTTATTTCCACCAATCCAATAGCAGTACGCGCGTTCGAGCGAATGCTCTTGTAACAAATAAATCAAGTTTCCTGTTTCCCATTTATCGCCTGCTCGAATAGCTTATTGGCCTCTACTAAATAACGAATGGAGCTTATTATTGCACATTGAATACACTGAACGAGCTTCTTATTGTTCGTTCAACGATACGTTCGCTATAATTAACGATACCTAGGTATAACGAGACGAGCATTTTCTGAAGTTCAATAAATTATATCGATGCTCTTTGATTTTCACTTTTCTTGTGTAGGCACGAAACTCCCTTTCACCTAGATAGGTACCTTTTTCACAGTTTTCAAAACCAGTTTTGTTATAAAACATAGACGGTATCTAATTCATTTAAAAAAAATACTTTTTTTTTAAATATTTATATATTTTAGGTTGTAAAAGAATTGTCGGATCTGATAATTATCTTAATATCAGCTGTTAGCCAACCTTAAATAAATATCGCTTTCAATATCTAATTTTTCAAAGATGAATTACAGTGAAACCTCTATTAATGGACACCTCTCAATAGTGGAACCTTTCCAATAGTGGATAGTTATAAGGCTATAACCTCTTAATAGTGGAGACTCCTAATAGTGGACGTGGACACAATAAACTGGTACCAAATTAAAAATTACCTCCCATAAATGGACACAAAACATGTACATATCGAAAACGTTTAAGTAATAAAAATACTATATTTATCTGTTATACATTCGTTCATATTTTATCTGATCTTAATGGTTTTCCTATTCGAAAAATGACAAATGGTTCGGTTATGTGTTCGGTCGTTAGTCTTAGTTGTGTGCAGCACATTGTGTGAACACGTACCAGCGTTAAAATGAACAATAATAAAAGAAAAAGATTGAACTTAGAAGAAAAAATAAATATTATTAAAACTAAGGAAACGGAAAATCCAAGTGTTCGTGTATAAGCAGAACGGTTTTGCATAAGCAAGTCACAGGTAAATTTAAATATTTAATTTAAACACATACATATATATTTTGTTTTAATTTATCTAAAAATCATTTAATGAAAAATACAGGTGAATAACATTTTAAAAGATGCGTGTAATTTGAAAAAATATTACACTGAGAATGGCAATGAAGATATGAGGAGAACATTTTCGAAGACATCGGATGGAGCACTTGTAGATAAAGTTACATTTGAATGGTTCTGTAGAGACCGTTCATATAATCTACCTGTTTCTGGATCATTGCTCCAAGAGAAAGCACGAGGAGTTGCAAATGAAGTAGGTTTAGAAAGTTTTAAAGCTTCAAATGGTTGGCTTCAAAAATTCCGAGAACGTCATAACATTTCTTTTAAAAATATATGTGGTGAAGGTAACTCTGTTGATACAAGTGTCATAGAAAAGTGGTTAGAAAAATTGAAAACATTAATTTCAGATTATGAACCAAAAAATATATTCAATTGTGATGAAACCGGTTTGTTTTTTCGGGCACTTCCTGATAAGACATTGTGTTTAAAAAACGAAATTTGTCGTGGAGGTAAAATAGCTAAAGATCGTTTAAATGTTTTATTATGTGTAAATATGATCGGGGAATTTGAAACTCTGTTAATAAATGGAAAATCACTAAAACCACGTTGTTTCAAAAGTGTAAATGTATCAACGTTAGGTGTTAATTGGAAAGCTAACCGTAAAGCATGGATGAATCGAGATTTAATGACAGACTGGCTAATGTGTTTTAAAATTATTTTATTTCTAGATAACGCTAGCTCACATACTGATACATTAATTTTAAAAAATATAAAACTAATATTCCTACCTCCAAATACAACTTCGATTTGCCAACCACTAGATCACGGAATTATCAAAAATTTTAAAGTTCATTATCGCCAATGATTACTTCGTCATATTTTATCTGGACTTGATCAGAATGTAGAAAACAAATCTATAAACGTTTTAGATGCATTTTTTTGGATAAAGTCCGCATTAAAGAATATAAAACCAGAGACAGTCAAAAATTGTTTTAAAAAGTCGGGATTTTTTTCATCCGATACAGCAGAATATATGTAATGTAACATGACAATGTTGCAAATTTGAACATATTCTCAAAACTTGTACCGAGCACTGTTGAAATTGAGGACTATATTTCTATAGATAATAATATCCTTACAGAAGGCAATACATTAATAATATCAGATATAGTCAATTGTAATCTAGAAAATTTGAGTGAAAAAGAAACCGAACAACCCGAAGAAGAATACGAGTCGATATACAATCCAACGTTTGAAGAAGTATGGAAAACAATAAATAATTAAAAAACATATTTTAAAAATAAAGAAGATGAAATCGCATTATCAATGGCAGCCAATTTACAAATTCATTGTGAAGAGCAGAAAAAATTTACACAAAAAAAAAATAACAGATTTTTTTAATTGTACATAAAAATTGTACATACAAATTTTTTGTCCACTAAGTAGAGGTTTTCTCAATAGTGAACAACTCCCTATAGTGGACATTTTTTAATTCCCGTGGCTGTCCACTATAAAGAGGTTTCACTGTATCACGATGATTGATTAGTCTTTAGGTCGTTTTCCAGATGAAGCCATTATTGAGAGTCAGAGTACTTAAATATTAATTACTAAATTGTACGGATCTGTATTTTGCTAAATATAAAATCATAGACCAGTACCTATAATTTATTATTACAATAAATTAATAATAATAAAATGCTCATATAACTTTTATCCTCTGCAGTAGATATTCAATAATCATAATACCATAATTTATGATGAATATTACAATTAATGTAAATGATGCATTTTTAAATGATTGAACGATTGTCTAATAATAAAAAAAACTATTTAAAGTTTCCGGTGATTGTTTAAAATTTTTCGTAGCTCAAAACATAAGCACAAAACAATGTTGATAGTGGTCTTTTTTTGAAAGCTGTGTACATATTGTCATATTAATATAATATAGAGATTCCAAATTATCTGGGATTCGTCCATCTCCAAACCCATATGTCGGTCTTTTGTTGGGAGTCCTAATATAATATAACTGTGTGCATATTTCGTCACATGGAATTATATGTTTAAAATATAGAAAGTCATAAAGACATAATAATATATTATAAATTATGTACCGTGTGATCCATCAAGCATACTCAACTCCATTTTTCATTTAATAATGAATTTATTTAAATCCTGATTTTTGGATTTTTGAATTTTTAAATATACTTAAAGATAATATTTTAAAACTCTTGGGATTGTTTTACTAGTATTAAGTAGTATTATGCAGTAGTAAAAACTTATTTTTTTAAAAATAAGATACTCCCTTTTTTACCGTCAATTATTTATCCAATTATTTTTTTTGAAGACTGATGTATCTAATTTAAAAGTCAAAAGAGTAGTTTTTCAGTTTTTAGTTATTAAAATGTTCTTGAAAAGATAATAATACTTAAAAACAGGGGACGTTGTTGCCGTGGTGTACACATGGGGTGGGGGCTAACGGGCTGAAGCCCCATCATTACTCATATTATTTTTATATATATAAAAAAAAAATATTAATTAAGTTATAACATTCGTAACTGTTACTGTTTAGTTACGTTAAGGTTTTATTGGGGATGTCCGATTTCTACGAATGACAGTCTGACAAATCCTTCCCACCAAAAAATGCACATTGTATTGAAATCCAGGCCTTAGTCATATAATATTAATTGCATATGGTAAAAATTTGTGATTGCATTTTCAACTCAATCTGTACTATGCGTTTTGTGCTTTATAAACCATGCTGATTGTACAAATGGTGGCAATCAAACAGAAGCTTATCAGGAAAGAGAGGAATGGTAAACGACAAAAATGATGATGCAAAAGGTAAAAAAATATTTATTTATACATTTTTCTTTCTTATTAAAAATCAATTTTATTGTGTTAATTACAAACCAAAATTGTTCAGGGATTTTATATATCATGTACATCATATTCCATTTGTAAGTCTAAATACTACATATTTGTTGAACAATTTGATAACTCACAATTCTTGTTGATGCCTTAAATTTGCTGGCCATTATTGAAGAATGTTATATTAACGGAAAATACCATACGTTTAAATAAAAATTTGATAGAATTAAAAATTTTTCATCCACCATAAAAATAGTGTGTTTAATATTAAAACTAAAAGATAGTGAGTAGTTTTTAAAAAAAATAAAATCACTATAATTTTAGATATTTTTGGAAATTTCTTCTTGTCCAGATCATAAAATAATAATTTTACTGATTATTGAATTAGTATAAAATAATAAAATATAACTTTTACTTCAGTATGTTTTTATTTTTTAGATTTCTTTTCAATTTCCTTAAAGAATTTTCGTGCGTCTGTAAAGTTTGTGTTTACACCACTACTATTATTGTCAGATGTTTGAATTTTTGGAATATATTCCACAGAGTTAATTTTACTAGATGACTTCTTATGTTTAAATTTGAACTTTATCTTTGAATCCAACAAGGTAAGTGCTTCTTCAAGAGAAGATGCACACACTATTGCGTTTAAGTCAGATTCGTTGACTGTATATAATTTGTCGTCAATAATAGTTTTATTTTCATCATCAACATCAACATTATCCACTTTAGAAATTTTTTCAGTTTGTTCCAACTGTACAAAAGTTTTTTCATAATAATCCTCATCAGAAGTTTTCATACGTTGAACGGACATTTCCAATTTTTGAATGCCGTACGATTTTCTCTTTAAATTATCTTCATTCTTCAAACGATGCATTTTAGACGATTCTCCAAATTTTAAATAACAATTATTAGGATTATCGGAATTTTCTGTTTTATTTTCTGTACTAATAAAATTTGTTTTAGTATTTCTGTAAATAATGTCATCATTTTGTAATGTTGTTTCAGTTACATCTTCTGCCTCAGTTTGTTTTATTGTAATTGAGGCTGAATTATTAACCGGTGTTGAAGTTTCATTTTCACTCTCTGTTTCAAACTCATTTGTTTCTATTTTAGGCAGAGCTTCACAAGCAATTAGTGTGCTTATTTCTTTTTCAGTGATTTTTTCTGTTTTAATCTGTTTTTCTACAGATTTAGTAGAAGTATTTGCTAGTATTAGAATTTCGTTTTCCGTCACTTTTTCTAGGTCTGTTTGTTTCTCAGTGGCTGTAACTAAAATACCAATTGTATTCGGAGTTTCATTATGATGTGTACCTTTTTCGATCATGGTTTTGTCTAAAGATTCTTTGCAAGTGTCAATAACTACCTCAGCTGCTGATACTTCTATTTGATCTTCCACGACTGTAACAAAAGACTTCATTGCCGTAGTATCATTTTTGATTACTTTTGGTTCTTCTAAAGATCCTATATCGTGTATAGTTGAATAACTAATTAATGTAGCCGATTCATTTTCGATAGCTTCTTCTACTTGTATCTCTTCCTCTACAGACGCAGTGGTAGTGCCAATTGAAAGTACATTTTCCTTTACACTTATATGTTCTATCGATTTTTGTTCTTCTTCGAATGCTGCTGATGTAGCAATTTGTATTCTACTTTCGATTGCTTTAAAATTTTCTTTCACTGCTTGTCTGTTCACCGTTGTATTTAAAGTGTCAATTGATGTTGTTGGTTCTGTTTCTATATCAGTTAATATTTCATATCCCTTTAATTCAGTTGCAACTGAAAAATCAACCAACAAATTATTTTGAATTATTTTATCTACTTCATCCATCTGATCCTCGAAAGATGTATTTTCAATTGATAATAAAGTTTCATTTTCTGTTTCAATATCTATTTTCATTTGATTCTTAATCATTGTAGGCACGAAATCGATATGTAATGGGTTTTCATTTTCATATAAATATTCCACATTTAACTGTTCCTCTATAGATGTGGTAAAAATATCAATTGGTGTGATAGTTTTATTATTTCGTTCGACGTTCACTTTTGTCTGTTCTTCTGCAATATTCGCAACACAATATATTGGAGTTTGAGCTTCATTTTCAGTACAATTTTTTACTATTTGATCATCTACAATTGTAGAGGATGTATTTATTGTTAATTGTGTTTGATTATCTGTATCAATGTTCACTTTACTTCCTTCCCCTGTCATTTCTGCTAATGAATCAATTAGTGTTGGAGTTTTATTTTCAGTAATTGTTTCAACTATTTGTTCCTTAATAGATTCAGTTAAATTGTCAATAAGTAATAATGTTTCAATTTCTGTTTTAGTATCAACTTTTATTTGCTGCTTTATGCTTGTAATTGAAGAATCTATAAATGCTGCATGTTCATTTTCAGATACATGCCCCACCACATTTGGTTCATTTACAAATGTTGTGTTAGTTCCAGTTGGGAATAGAGTTTCTGTTTTGGAATCAATAATTGCATTAATTTGTTTTTCCACATCTAAAAATGGAGAAAAAGTTGGTGTTGAATATTCGTTTTCTATAATTTTTTCCTCTAAAACTACTTTTACAGGCGTTATAGATTTATCATTTTGTAAAAGTGTTTCATTTTCTGTATCAATATACAACTTTGTAGATTCACCCAATACTTCACCCGATGAATGAGTTGGTGCTGGAGATACTTCTTCAATAACTTTTTCTACACTTGTTCGAACGTCTACGGGTACAGAAGAAGGATCAGTACATGATGTTGTTGCGGTTTCAGTTATATCTGCTTCTACTTTTGGTTGCACCGTTAATTCCTCGGCTGATACAATTGGTAAAATTGTATCATTTTCTGTATCATTATTCACTTTCGTATTTTCCGCCAGTATATTAACTGAAAAATTAACCTGTGTCGGAGATTTTTTTTCAACTATGTCTACGTCTGTTTGAATATCTTTGGTTATAATGGAAGAATTAGTGATTGATATTTTTTCTGTTTCGTTTATATCTTCCACTTTCTTTATAGATTCCATATTTGATTTAATCGGTAGTAAAGTTTTGATAAGTTCATCGATTTCTTTCATTTCTTCCACAGAACTAGTGGATGTATCAATTTGTAAAAGTGTTTCATTTTTTGTATTAATGCTCACATTTGTATTTACTTGCACTTCTTTACCTAAATATTTAATTTGTGAAAGAGATTCTTCGTCAATAATTTTTTCCAAATCTGTTTGAACATCTACGGTTAAAGTGCGAGAATCAGCAGATGCTGTTTTTGTGGCTACACTTATATCTTCTTCTACTTTTGGTTCCACCATTGATTCCTCGGTTGAACAATTTGATAAGAGTGTTTCATTCTCTGTAACAATTTTAGTATTCATATTTTCCCCCTCTACTTCACCTAAAGAATCAATTAGTACATGGTCAACAATTTTTTCTGCATGAAATTGAATATTAATAATTTCAGTTGAAGATTCAGTACATGATGTGATTTCAGGTTCAGTTATATTTTCAATTTTTGGTTCCACAATAGATTCCACGGTTGATTCGATGGGTAATAAAGTTTCGTTTTCTGTTTTAATGTTCATATTCATATTTTCCTGCACTAGTTCACCTGAAGAACTAATTGGTGACGGAGATTTTTCTTCAATAACTTTTTCCACGTCTGTTTGAACATCTACGGTTAAAGTGGAAGAATCAGCAGATGCTGTTTTTGTGGCTACAGTTGGTTCAATTTTTATTTCCTCTATAGACTCTTTTGTTGATAAAATTGGTAAAAGTTTTTCATCTTCTGAATCAATATTTACTTTCGATTTTCCACCCACTTCTTCAACTGAAGAATTAATTGGTTCTGGAATAACTTCATCAAACTCTTTCTCTATAGATTCTTTTGTTGATACCATTGGTAAAAATGTTTCATCTTCTGTATCAAAATTTACTTTCGATTTTCTGGTCACATCTGAAGAATCAATTGGTACTGGAGATTTTTCTGCCATATATTTTTCTTTATTTGATTGAACATCTATCATATTTTCAGTTGAAGATTCAGTGCATGATGCTATTTCAGTTTCAGTTATATCTTCAACTGCATTAGGTTCCTCTACAGATTCCATGGTTAATCCTATTGGTAAAATAGTTTCATATTCTGTATCCATATTAACTTGCGTTTTTTCTCCAATTACCTTACATGAAGAATTAATTAGCACTGTGGGCACTTCTTCGATTACTTTTTCTAAACCTGTTTTAGTTTCTACGATTATAGATGAGGAATCAGTACATGGTGTTATTTCGGTTACATTTATATCTTCTACTACTATTGATTCCTCTTTTAATTCTATATTTGATTCAATTAGTAATATTAATTCAGTAGATTCTTCTATTGCTTTCCTATCTTCCACTAGACCAGTAGATGTTTTAATTGGTAATACTGTTTCATTTTCTGTACCAATATTTACTTTCGATTTTCCACCCACTTCTTCATCAAAGGAATTAATTGGTGCCATAGATACTTCATCGATCACATTTTCTACATCTATTTTAGTTTCTAAGTTCAAAGATGCAAAATCAGTACATAGCGTTATTTCAGTTATCGTTTTATCTTCTACTACTTTTGGTTCCTTGTTGAATACCATAGTTGATTTAATTGGTAATACAATTTCAGTAGTTCCTTCTATTGCTTTCCTATTTTCCACTGAAGGGGTTGATGTTAATATTGGTAATTTTTTTTCTTTCCCGGTGCCAATATCCATATTAGTTTTTTCCGCAACTACCGCTTCTGAAGAATTTATTGGTTCTGGGGTAACTACATCACGCCCTTTCTCAGCATCTGTTAGAGCGTCTACAGTTAAAATGCAGGAATCAGTATATGATGAAATTTCGGTTTTTGTTATATTCTCTACTGTTTTTGGTATTGTAATAGTTTCCATGGTCAATTCAATAGGTAAAAGAGTTTCATTTTCTGTATGAATATTTACATTCGATTTTCCACCCACTTCCTCATCTGAACAATTAATTGGTGCCTTAGATCTTTCTTCAGTTACTTTTTCTAAATCAGTTTGAACGTTTATAGTTGCATTGGAAGGAGCAGTACATGATAATATTTTTGTTTGAGTTATATCTTCATTTATTTCTGGTTCTGCTATAGATTCAATTGTTGATTCAGTTAGTAAAATTTTTTCATATTCTGTATCTATATTCACTTTCGTTTTTTCTCCAATTTTTTTAGAATTAATTAGTTCGGCGGGCACTTCTTCGATCACTTTTTCTACACCCATTTGAATTTCTAAAATTACAGATGAAGAATTAGTACATGATGTTATTTCTGCTACAGTTATATCTTCATCTTCTTTTGGTTCCTTTATAGATTCCATAGTTGATTTCATAGTTAATAAAGGGTCGACATGTCCATCTTTTTCTTTCTTCTCTTCCATAGACGCAGTAATTGAATCATTTGGTAATAAGATTTCATTTTCTTTATCAATGTTATCATTCATATTTTTCTCCACTACTTCACCTAATGAATGGATTGGTGTCGAAAATTCTTCTTCAATAACGTTTTTTATATCCTTTTGATTGGCAACAGTGGAAGAATCGGTATATGATCTGATTTTTATTTCAATTATATCTTCTTCTAATTTTGGTTCTTGTATAAATTCCATCGCTGATTCAATTGGTAATACAATTTCAGAAGTTTCCTCTATTACTTCTTTTTCTTCCACATAATTAAGCATCGGTAATAATGCTTCGCTTTCTGTATTAATGTTCAATTTAGTTTTTACCCCTAAAATTTCACTTAAAATATTAATTGGTGTTGGAGATGGTTCAACAATTTTTTCTGCATGAAATTGAATGTTAATAATTTCAGTTGAAGATTCAGCACATGATGTGATTTCAGGTTCAGTTATATTTTCAATTTTTGGTTCCACATTTGATTCCACGGTTGATTCGATAGGTAATAAAGTTTCGTTTTCTGTTTTAATGTTCATATTCATATTTTCCTGCACTAGTTCACCTGAAGAACTAATTGTTGACGGAGATTCTTCTTCAATAACTTTTTCCACGTCTGTTTGAACATCTACGGTTAAAGTGGGAGAATCAGCAGATGCTGTTTTTGTGGCTACAGTTATATCTTCTTCTACTTTTGGTTCCACCATTGATTCCTCGGTTGAA
Organism: Acyrthosiphon pisum; assembly: GCF_005508785.2. NCBI lineage: Eukaryota > Metazoa > Arthropoda > Insecta > Hemiptera > Aphididae > Acyrthosiphon > Acyrthosiphon pisum. The sequence goes on along the minus strand of NW_021771488.1, from coordinate 420,832 downwards.
TAATTTGATAAGAGTGTTTCATTCTCTGTAACAATTTTAGTATTCATATTTTCCCCCTCTACTTCACCTAAAGAATCAATTAGTACATGGTCAACAATTTTTTCTGCATGAAATTGAATGTTAATAATTTCAGTTGAAGATTCAGTACATGATGTGATTTCAGGTTCAGTTACATTTTCAATTTTTGGTTCCACAATAGATTCCACGGTTGATTCGATGGGTAATAAAGTTTCGTTTTCTGTTTTAATGTTCATATTCATATTTTCCTGCACTAGTTCACCTGAAGAACTAATTAGTGACGGAGATTCTTCTTCAATAACTTTTTCCACGTCTGTTTGAACATCTACGGTTAAAGTGGAAGAATCAGCAGATGCTGTTTTTGTGGCTACAGTTATATCTTCTTCTACTTTTGGTTCCACCATTGATTCCTCGGTTGAACAATTTGATAAGAGTGTTTCATTCTCTGTAACAATTTTAGTATTCATATTTTCCCCCTCTACTTCACCTAAAGAATCAATTAGTACATGGTCAACAATTTTTTCTGCATGAAATTGAATGTTAATAATTTCAGTTGAAGATTCAGTACATGATGTGATTTCAGGTTCAGTTATATTTTCAATTTTTGGTTCCACATTTGATTCCACGGTTGATTCGATGGGTAATAAAGTTTCGTTTTCTGTTTTAATGTTCATATTCATATTTTCCTGCACTAGTTCACCTGAAGAACTAATTAGTGACGGAGATTCTTCTTCAATAACTTTTTCCACGTCTGTTTGAACATCTACGGTTAAAGTGGAAGAATCAGCAGATGCTGTTTTTGTGGCTACAGTTATATCTCCTTCTACTTTTGGTTCCACCATTGATTCCTCGGTTGAACAATTTGATAAGAGTGTTTCATTCTCTGTAACAATTTTAGTATTCATATTTTCCCCCTCTACTTCACCTAAAGAATCAATTAGTACATGGTCAACAATTTTTTCTGCATGAAATTGAATGTTAATAATTTCAGTTGAAGATTCAGTACATGATGTGATTTCAGGTTCAGTTATATTTTCAATTTTTGGTTCCACAATAGATTCCACGGTTGATTCGATGGGTAATAAAGTTTCGTTTTCTGTTTTAATGTTCATATTCATATTTTCCTGCACTAGTTCACCTGAAGAACTAATTAGTGACGGAGATTCTTCTTCAATAACTTTTTCCACGTCTGTTTGAACATCTACGGTTAAAGTGGGAGAATCAGCAGATGCTGTTTTTGTGGCTACACTTATATCTTCTTCTACTTTTGGTTCCACCATTGATTCCTCGGTTGAACAATTTGATAAGAGTGTTTCATTCTCTGTAACAATTTTAGTATTCATATTTTCCCCCTCTACTTCACCTAAAGAATCAATTAGTACATGGTCAACAATTTTTTCTGCATGAAATTGAATGTTAATAATTTCAGTTGAAGATTCAGTACATGATGTGATTTCAGGTTCAGTTATATTTTCAATTTTTGGTTCCACATTTGATTCCACGGTTGATTCGATGGGTAATAAAGTTTCGTTTTCTGTTTTAATGTTCATATTCATATTTTCCTGCACTAGTTCAACTGAAGAACTAATTAGTGACGGAGATTCTTCTTCAATAACTTTTTCCACGTCTGTTTGAACATCTACGGTTAATGTGGGAGAATCAGCAGATGCTGTTTTTGTGGCTACACTTATATCTTCTTCTACTTTTGGTTCCACCATTGATTCCTCGGTTGAACAATTTGATAAGAGTGTTTCATTCTCTGTAACAATTTTAGTATTCATATTTTCCCCCTCTACTTCACCTAAAGAATCAATTAGTACATGGTCAACAATTTTTTCTGCATGAAATTGAATATTAATAATTTCAGTTGAAGATTCAGTACATGATGTGATTTCAGGTTCAGTTATATTTTCAATTTTTGGTTCCACAATAGATTCCACGGTTGATTCGATGGGTAATAAAGTTTCGTTTTCTGTTTTAATGTTCATATTCATATTTTCCTGCACTAGTTCACCTGAAGAACTAATTGGTGACGGAGATTCTTCTTCAATAACTTTTTCCACGTCTGTTTGAACATCTACGGTTAAAGTGGGAGAATCAGCAGATGCTGTTTTTGTGGCTACACTTATATCTTCTTCTACTTTTGGTTCCACCATTGATTCCTCGGTTGAACAATTTGATAAGAGTGTTTCATTCTCTGTAACAATTTTAGTATTCATATTTTCCCCCTCTACTTCACCTAAAGAATCAATTAGTACATGGTCAACAATTTTTTCTGCATGAAATTGAATATTAATAATTTCAGTTGAAGATTCAGTACATGATGTGATTTCAGGTTCAGTTATATTTTCAATTTTTGGTTCCACAATAGATTCCACGGTTGATTCGATGGGTAATAAAGTTTCGTTTTCTGTTTTAATGTTCATATTCATATTTTCCTGCACTAGTTCACCTGAAGAACTAATTGTTGACGGAAATTCTTCTTCAATAACTTTTTCCACGTCTGTTTTAACGTCTGTGGTTTCAGCTGCAGAATTAGTACATGATGTTATTTCGGTTACAGTTGCAATGTTCATTTTGGGGTTTTCCATGACTACTCCCGTTAAAGTATTAATTGGTACCGGAGATTCTTTTTCAATAATTTTTTCTGCATTATTTTGACCAATTGATGTTCGAGTGTTTGTTCCTGTATTTATTACATTATCATCTAACCTAACGTAGTATCTATCCGATCCGTCGATTTTTATATTTACTTGTTCATCCACAATTGCTCCCAAAGAATTCATTGTTGGGGTGATTTCACTTACGGTTACAATGTCTTCTCCTATTTGTTCATGTACGATAATTTCCAATGCTTCAATAGGTATTTTATTCTTATTGGTTACAAATTCTACCACAATTTTGCCGACTAAAGATGCCGTAGAGTTGTCAATAATGGTAGGAGTCTCTGCTTCAGTACAAATAAGCATCTCATCAACCTTTTTATCAGGTTCACATTGAGAATAAATTAGTGGTGTAGATTCAATTTCTGTATGTTTTTTTATAGGTTTTTCCACTACTTCTCCAGCCGAAGAACTAATTGATATTGTTGTCTCGTTTTCTGTATTATCACAATTAATTTCATTTACGGTCGATTCTAGAGTTGTCACCTTATATTTTGGATTTAATGTTTTATGTAAGATATTTTTTTCTGTTTTTGATTCCATAGTTTCTTCTAATATATCATTAGAAATTGGTTTTATTTTTACAGATTTATTTAGATATTCTAATGTTTCAATTTCAGTATCAGTTGGTATACGAGTTTCATCTATAGTTTCTCTTTTCTCTAATTTTATATTTTTCATATATAACTTGTTTGGGGATAAGGTTGGTTCTGGTGTATTTTGTAATTCCCTTTTTGTTTTTTCTGTATCACATGTTGCTGGATATTTAGGTATCGTTAATATTTCCATTGCATCTAACTTATCTAAGGTACTTAATATCCTTAGTTTGAGAATAAATGAGTTATTTTCAATTAATTGTATTTTTGATGGGATTAATACTGTTATAGCTGTATTTGAGAACTGTAAGTCTGATGTATTTATTCCTATTGTTACTTTTGCCGCTATTTTTTGAAACTTTTGCATTAAGTGTTGGTATGCTTTGTGAATTTGATTTATCGAAAATATTCTCAGCTGGCGGTGGTAATTCATATATAATATCTTTTTCTATAGTTACATCATTAGCACTACATACTTTTGTTAACCCCGGCGATTTGATTTCGGCTTGCATTGATACACTTTCTGTTGAATTTGATTTTGTACATATATTCGTGCTTGTATTTTGTACAACTTCATTTAAAGTTTCTTTCTCGACCAAATGTGGTATTTTTATTACATTTTCCTTAAACTGTAATTTTACTGTTTCGTATTCATTTTTATCGTCTATATTTTCCACTGCATCAGTTTCTTCAGGTATATTAATTGAGTCAATGATATCTATTGTAGTTTGAATTTCTTTTGAACTATTTTCTTCTACTGTTACAAGCTCTAAAGTATTCATTATCCGTGTTTCTAGTGTTGGCCGAAGTTCTATGAATGGAGTTATAATTTCTGTGTTGTGTAATTTTTGAAAGTCTTGCAACGCTTTTATTTCTACGTCGTTAGTTTCTACAATTGTATCATTTTCATTTACATTGATTGTTTGCATTTCTTGTTTGCTATCTGTGTTTGTATTTTCTATCTCTATATTATCAAAGTCATTTATTAATGGGATTTTACATTGAGTTGTAACTGTTACTTCGTTTTTAGGTAATATTATTTCATCTGTATTTTTAATTATTGTAACACTTGGTATTTCAACCAACACAGCCTCTAGATCTTGTACTATTTCATCATTATTAATTTTCTTTAGTTTGTCATCTTGGGTATCGTTGTCTATTATCATGTTTTTAAACTCAATGTCTATTTGTTGGTCATTTGGGTGATTCATGGCTGTATTTACAAGTGTTTGAAGTTTTATTTCACCTAATGTATGTGCATACAAACCATTTGGATTTATTTTTGTTTTTATTATATTTTCAACATATTTATGTAGATGGTTATTATCCGTTTTTTGTTGGTCTAATATTACTTCTGATATTTCATTTTTGTCAATAACTTTGTCGAACTGTGACGTGAGTGTTTCAATACATTTAGTATTTATTTCTGTACTATTAGTGTTGTTATTAATTTGAATTTCATGTAAATTATTTGTTAGATGTTTATCGTGAGTTTCAAAAGTTGAAGTATTATCTGTATTTAATAAATCCCTATTTAAATATAATTGTGTAATTTTTTCAACCATTTTATTTTTGAAACTGTTTAAAACAGGTTCAATTGACTTTTCAATCATTAATTTTTGTTTTTCATTCTGGATCAAAGCTAATGTAACATCTTTATAGTATATATTATTTGTCTGTTCTTTATTATCTTCCGATTTATATTCTGTAGTCGCTAATGTAACTTCCTTTGACGCTAATACTATGTTATTTATTACAGAACTTTGAATATTTGTATTTTCATCCGGGAAAATAACGTTATTGATTTTGAATTCATCTGTTACCAGTTCACAATTTGTGTTTTTATCAAAATTAATTGTTACTAAATTACTTGTGTCTAAAGGTTTATTACTCTCTTTACTTACAGGATTCAATTCTTTATTGAGATTTTCATGAAACTGATTTGTTTTAATTAAGTCTATACTATGTTCTGAGGATTTCTGTAAATGTTGTCTATGTATTTCCATTTTACTATCTGATTTATGAATGGTGTTATTATTAAATTGATTGGAGTGTAATACATTATCTTCATTAGTTGTTGAATATTTTATTTTCATTATTTCATTTGTAGACAATTCGTTGTTTTTGCGTACTGCAAACTGTTTATCTCTCGTATGATCGGCGAATGGTACGATACTATGATCGAATATTTCATCTTTAATCGTCTCATCTATTTTACTATTGTGTTTATTTTGTTTTATCATTAATTCTTTAGGCATGTTATTGATATTGCCACATAGTTCATCAGAATCATTATCTATTGATTCAATTTCATTTAGATTACTACATTGTATGTCTTTATCGATTGTACCAATGTGTTTTATTTTTGTTTGACCATTAGTCAGTAAATTTTCACTATCATGTTCATTTGTGGCATTAATGGGCTGTTCAAACATATTATCTATATTAATATTAATGCTAATTGGCTGTGCAAGAAGAGTTTCAAAGCTTGACTGCATTTCATTTGAATTGTTTTTATGTGTTATATTTATATCTCTAGGAAACTCAGAAATTATTTTTAACACTTGTATAGAACATTTTTCACAAATACTATTAGTTATTTTTGTAATAACACTTGCAAAAGGAGTATTAATATTGTATTGTGCCGAATCAATAATTTGTTGAATCACAGTATCATTTGGATTTGATTCTATCTCGGTATCGTCCATTACAACTACAGTTTTTCTGTCTTCATCATCAAAACACGATACTTCATTTTGTATACATGGTTCGTTGTCTATGCATTTGATTTCAGATTCATATATTCTAGTGGTAGGGTTTAAAAGTTTTTCAATCAGTTTATTTTCGTCCATAAGTTCAATTGTTTTAAACGTTTGATTGTGTTTTTTTACATTATGTAAATTCTCAATTTTCAAACTTTCCACCAATACACTGTTTGTAGGTTGTAAGCGAGTGGATGATACATTTTTTACCTCAGGTATATCTTTTGTAATTCCAACATGTTCATTGAACTTTGTCATGGGCTTCTTTATTCGCTCACTTTCAGAATCTATAGTATTTATATCACTTGCTTTACTATTTTTATAGGTAATATCTACGTCATTCCAAAAGTTTTTGTCAGTGGATTTTGTTTTTGAATGAATTTTAGGTACATTTAAATCACTGACATAAGTATCATGGATGTTGTAGGTTTCAATTTTTGGTAGAATATTCGAATACTTTGGAATTTCATTGATCATATCAGCTTCCGAACTTTTTTCGGATATGCTAGATGTATTTTTATGAACCCTTTTTTTGAAATTTACACTATTTGATTCAAATTTTGTGACAATAGACATAACGTCTGTTCGTTTATGGGTTTTTTCAGATTCTGGAAGAATATTTTTACAAATAGATGGTTTGCTGGGTTCAATGACAGGTATACTATTGTCACATGTTTCAAGAGATGAATGTTTAGATTTAGAACACTTAGTTACTGGTTTATATTTCTTTGTGCCTAACCGAATTTGAGATCTAGAATTTGTCGGGCTTTTTTCTACTGATATGTAGTATGGAGAGCGGCAAATGGATAAACTGTTTCGTACTAGAGTTAATGTATACACTCCTTCTGCGAATGGTGTGTAAATAACTTTGATTCGATCTTTATCATAAATATAGTCCATGGGAATTGATTTTGGTTCAACAATATTTGCAGGGTTTTTGCTTAATATTGTGATTTGACCAATTTCACCGTTCCGTCCATTGAGTCTAATTGAGATGTTATCAAAATTATTATCATATTTTGAGTACAAGTAAAATTCTGATTGACGTCCAACAGTTGCAGTTATCAAACCTAGGCCACGTGCAACATAAGAGTCATCGACTAAGTTCTCCATAAATTGGTCGATTTTCGTTTTTTCGTTGCGAATTTCATTAGAATTCAACAATTGAGCACTTTTAATGAAAACTATACACTTTTGGTTCATCCTCTGCATTTATCTAAAAAAAAAAAAAAATGTTGTATAAGTTAATAATCTATTGCATAATTAATTTTATTAAAGATATATATAATTAAACAAGTACAGTTTCCTTATATAACACTATCCACAAACGTATTTGTGTATTAAATTTGTATAGGTATACGAATAATTAAAAAAATGAAATAAAATAATCAGCTTTGAGTGGATATTAAAATATAAAACTGAATGTGAGTATAACTTTTTTAATACCTAATTTTTTAGGCTTACCAGAGGAATGTCAAAGTGTTTTTGTATCAATCCTTGCACAGTAATAACATTTTCCGGTACATTCTTGTTATTCAGAATTGATTCAGATGATATTGTCGTATCTGCTGTCACAACAGTAGTAGTTTTCTGTCCATCTATATAAAAATAAAAAATAACTAAAAAAGGTTTACTTATTGTGTATCGAAATACTACCTATACAACAAAATCTTGTAAGTTTTAAACATTTCCCAATAACCGAATTCCTCTTTTATTGGTTTGAGTATTTTTTTTTTTTATTAATGGACATTCAACAATGAAATTTAGTCTCACATCGAAAAAACGATCTACCATTTTATTTGACTATTTGTTATAATAACAGGTTTGTGTTTATCTTTGTATGCCTTATATATTTTATGTTCTGCTTATCATTCATGTCCAATACAATATGTAAATACCTAAAATTTTTAGTTCCAGCAGACAAAGACTTCATAAAAGTTTAATAAATAAATTATAAAGAAGTAAGATTAATTTGTTGTATTTATAATTTAATATTCCGTATATTATATGATTTTTAACATAAATCTACGATTTTTGTGTTAGTCAAAAATAACAATAGTTAGGGAAAGTTTCATGTGAAAAAAGTAAAATATTACCTACCCAATAGGTGTAGGCAAATGCCAAATATTTAGCACTATTATAGTAGGTATGTTAATAAATATTATTTATAGCCCACTGACAAAGCTTTAACAAATAGTTTAAAAGTACTAATGTTGTATGGTCATTGCAAAACATTAAGTCATTTAATATAAATTGAATGGATATAATATGTTTATTAAGTTAAATAGATTTTAATATTTTAGCATATTTAGGTTGTTGTCTGTGGAAGGGGGGGGGGGTGAGATTTTGTCCATTAGCCCCGCCTTTAACATTATAGGCGTTAAGTTAGACTCCAAAAACTTTTGCATGGCTGTACACCCCCCCCCTTCTCCCTTTGATACGTATTACACCAATATTAAACGTACCTAACTTCTAAAAACCTTTCCCCATATAATTGTGTATAGGTACCATCAAAATATTCTCTGCATAGTTTACACTCTACAGCATATTCTGAATGCTCTTATGGGTCACTGATAAATTAAAATTAATTAATCAAACAAACATAATCACTCACGTTTCACGTATTTTTTTATCCATGCAATAAAATAGTTGAGTGATTGGAATATAAATAAAACCACTGCAATTACCCATGTTAAGATGTTGTGTAATGTTGTTTGTTCTATCATAATCTATTACATGTCAGCTAGAGCCTGGAAAAAATGTATATTCAATTAAAAACATAAATGTAATACATACCAATATTATTTTTATTAAATGCACCGGACACTATTATACTCTATTCAGAATAAGAGCGGTATGTCGTGGCTGACTTATGCGCATGGGCATGGCTTCGTTTCGTCCCACTGGACCTGGTGGGAAAAGTATCTGAACACCGCCGAACGAAAACCGGTTGCCACCTAGTACCGCTCTTATTCTGAATATATAGTATAGGAAAATATTAGAAACCATCTTGTTGGAAACTCAAACTATTGTGCTTTATATACTTCATTCCTCACAAGTTGTCCACCATGTGACAAGGCTCACATGTGGGCATGTGGCCTGTGCTATGGCTTGGACGTCCAAAGATGCTTTCTACTTGAGATCGCGTCTAGGACAGAGTACCTATTCTTTATTTTTCATAATATGATTTCCTGAGACTAATGTTTCAGTATCTCGTTGCATATGCCTATTTTTTCTGCAAACTATTGGAATTATTCCCTTATTATCTGACTTAAGACCTCATTTTTTCACTAGTAGAAATAGAATAATAGAAATCTATTATCCTGTGTTATCTTGTAGAAATCCACTTGTTATATTATTCTATTACCTCATTGTTTTTTGGATTGTACCATAATTTATATAAATAAATAAATCTTGTTCGTTATTTAAAAAAATTACAATTAACAACCACGAAGATAAATAAACTTAAAATAAATATAGGATTTAGGACTTGTACATGTTATTTTAACTACAGCACTTTTACTGTGTACAAACAACTAACTATATACCCGACGTTGCCTGGTAAAAAAAATGTAATTAATTGACACCTTTTGGTTGTAATTCGCTGTAGAAGCAAAACCATATTATATTTTAATTTTTAGCCATCCCTCGTAGCGTTGCCAGAGAAAATCACTTGCGAACAGTATATTATTAGTTAAGCAATCTACTTGCGGTACTATTGTGACCCAGCGAGGTGGGTGATGAAATATAACCTATATAACTACAGCTTTGTAATAGTTGAACAGAATGTTTATACGGTGTATGGTGTACCTAAAATGGTACCAAAGTCATAGTTGATCATTCTGAAAATTTAGGAGCAACGTATTTGTAAATATAAATTTTAAAATTAAGTTTTGAACTTACATAAAAAAAATTTGGCCTACTAAACAATAGTTCGAACTTGAGACATTTTGTACTAAAATATATACAAATGCCACTGCACCAACAGGTTTATCGTATTCTGCGGTATTTTCTTAGCTTTTTAAATTTATACCCACCATTTTTGGTTCTGTGCTGATGAATTTATCACACCTTGAACCTTCACCCTTTTTTGACGACGAATTTTGAAAAATCCTTTCCTAGCGGGTATCTAAGTCATAAAACGAAACTACTGACAAAATTTCAAACGAATAGCTTCAGCGGTTCCGGCTAGGCCAAATTAGATTTTGCTTGATAGATGGCACCACTGTTGTATTCTTGCAACCTCTTATTTTTCCCTTTAGAGGTTGAATTTACAAAAATCCTTTCTTAGCGGATGCCTACGTTATAATAGCTATCTGTATGCCAAGTTTGAGCCAGATCCGTCCAGTGGTTTGAGCTGTGCGTTGATAGATCAGTCAGTCAGGTTACTAGTTATTATATATATTATACATACAGCAGATAATATTACTTGGCTTCTGACTGAAGTTATTTTTATTAATTAATCGTATCTAAATGTTGTTTCATGTTATACATTGTTACAATGTATACGTATTATTCATAAAATGTATATAGAATCTTAAATGTTTATAAATAAAAGCATTATCTTATAAATTATAATCAGCGTGATAGTGAATTAATAAAGCGTAACTAGTCTTACCACTTCTACCTAACCTTTAATGAAAATACCTGAAAAGCCACTATTTTATTTAAAAAGTAAATTTTTAAACCCCAGCGTATCGTTTTTTCAGTAAGTATAATATTTTTTACTACCCTGTTTAAATTGTAATATAACTTAACTATTCTATAATTTATTTTATTAATAATTCATATTTTATGGAACTAGGGTTATCTCATTTTGAATGAAAAACTTAATTTTATAGAATATAAACACTTATCTTCGATTTATAGAGCCTTTTAAACCACTATATTATTTGTATAGTATGAATGTATTGATTTTACAATGCTATGGGCTTTATCTCAATTTTAATTTTACTTTTGTTGTGGCTGAATTCACAAAATGTGGTAGACAAAACTATTTAATTTTCAATTTTAAAGTGTAGTTTCTGATTACAAATTGGATCTATTTTGTATTTATTTAAGGGGTAAAAATGAATAATCCCAGTAATTTTCTTAATAATTAGGAAAAACAATAAAAATTAAGTGAATTTTTACGCTTTTACCATAGTCTTGGTGTAACTCAATAATGTATAACCATTGATAATTTTAATTTTAATGTTTATATTAGAATTTTGTATATATAATACAATTTTTAAAAAAATTTGACAATTGTTACCTATTTATAGACAGTTTACATTATTTATTTATTCTTTATTTTCCTTATTTAAAGTTCAATTAAATAAAAGAAAATATGCACAAGCTGTACTGGCTAGTTAGAAGACATTCCACACTAGACCTGGAAAACAAACGGCTTCTATATGTATCAAATCGATTTGGACTGTGGCATACAACTGTGAGGTTGTGCCAATAATTCCAATATTGAAAACATTATTCAACGCTGCCAAAACATTACTCTCCGTACTATTATCGCAGCATACTGGTACGACAGAAACGACATTATTAACTCAAATTTGATGATGATCTCCGTCTAGGACGAAATTACTAAGTCTGCCCAAAAACCCGAGATAAGGCTAGATCAACACACCAATTCAGCATCAAATACTTGATAACTCTCAAGACATAAGGCGTCTCAAACGCCGAAGACCATATCACTTAGTATAAAATATTAGACTAAGACCGGGGCCTCTCCAGTAGGAGTGATAACACAAACATAATTTTGTATATATTTACCTAGGTACCAAAATATTTATTCATTAATATTTAATATTATGTATGTACCTACACCTTTGAAATGTATTGCTAAAGATCATTGATCGTTATAATAAAAAAGCCTTTGGATGGTTTATTGGTTTATATAAAAAAACTAACAACGAACATGATGATATCATCTGTGATATCACAAGTGGTATCATCTTTAAAATAACAAACTGAAATTGTAGTTAGGTACTACAAAAAAACAACAACTATAAACATTTTAATAATAAATAATCTACGCTTATGCTTACACTTATCTTATTTAATTTATTTCATTTAATCAATTCTCATTATGCCTAAATTTTTCTTCCATCAAATAGTATGGATAATAATAATTAATGATAAACTTTATTAATATGTTTAATTCATTACGTTAACCTTAAATTTTAATAAAAAAAATAAAATCATTGAAAATTGTTTGACTTGGACTCATTGTTTGGTATTTCTATTTTAAGTTTATTAAACTGTCGATTATTTTTTATTTCAGGAACAATCAATCTATAACAATTGTGTATAATACATTTAGATGTAGTTTTGATTATTTTTATAAAGTATAAGTACATAATTAATTATCAAACTTCATTGTTGCAAAAAAAGGGAGAAACTTATATGGTTAAGTTATCAGTGCTTATAATAGTTTTCTCAAGAGAATTTATAGATAATAAAAACGACTGTAAACCTAAGAGATATGGCGATTTTTAATTTTCATGATGACAAGGTTTGTCATTTTCTTCCATCTTTCATATAAAGTATACAAAGGAAATCTTGGTAAAATCTGGAAATGGTTTTACGAATTAAAAATAATTAATATAATGTAACAACAATAACATTATAGGGTTTATTTTTAATTCAGCGGATCGCATTATTAATTAGATTCTGGTCCTGCGACAGAGAATCTCTGAGAACCTTCAGTTAGTGCCTTCTTGCAGTAACATATCACACCGTTATCGTTTTACCGCTTAAAAGTACAATTTTACGAAAATATTTTTATTTGGTTAACTGTAGAAGAATATTGAGCAAAATTTAAAATACATTATATTGTCATTGTTTCATACATATTCATATCAGATGTATTCAACATACTAGAAAGAGTGTAGATACACAGCCGAAGGAAGGTTTTGAATTGGCTACCAAATAAACAGGAAACATTTGAGAAATTCATCAAGGGGGTTAATCAAAATGAGCTTTATTTTCATAGTGCGGAATCTACAAATAAAACGTAAATCAGGGCGATTCCGTAACACCGGGGATGAGATTTGGAAATGGGAAAATAATGGGAATTTTATGGCACCATTTGGAAAAACGTCACAACGTTAATGTGTTTTCTGTATGTTTAGTATAAAGCCTATTTGGTCGCCCATGCTTATATACCAACCTCTGTCGGGAAAAATCTTGTTTTGTATATATTTTCTTCTCGTAAAACGACCGTTTACAATACGATCGGTCTAGAATGAGCGACTTTTCGCGATTGTCAATGAACAATTGATGAAGTGAACGATTAATGAAGCAGCAGTTAACGCACATACACACAAATAACTTTCAATAAAAACAATATTTATGTTATCGCCCATATAAAGCAGTTACAAATTATTAATAATAATTTTAAGATACAGAACTTGATAAAGAGAGAATAAATTAAAATTATGGACATGCATTTTATATTTGAATATTATTAACTATTGTACATACTAATAGTATCAATAATTTTAAAAAGTTAATACTATTTCTTTAATATTTCACGGTTACCGGCTCAGAAAATAAAAACATCTAGGCTCGTATTTAATGTAGGTACAAACTACCATTATATAAAATCAATAGGAGAGCCATAAGATCCATTTTGAACTTTTTTCTCAAAAATGAGGTTCACTGTGGAATACAAAAATTAATTTTACTAATATAAAACACAGCACGACCAAAATAATAAAGGTAAAAAGACTTAAAAAAAAAGCTCTAATCGTAACGAAAAGTCTTGGTGAAAGACGTCCTATACTCCTATGCTGCTATATTATAAACACGCGATGGTTATTTCGGTCTCGTCGTTTCCTCTATAATACTCTACCAGATAGGTATGACACTACTAAAAATAAAATATTTATACTATATTTCAGTAAAGTTTAAAATTTAATAAAAACATGTCAATTTTCGACACAATATAATCGCTAAATATACAGGGTGTTTCAAAAGTCTTCATTCGATTATGAAAGTATAAAACTGATATAGTTCGGCAACGCTTAATCGCAAGTTAGCGACTCATATATTTATGCTTGACTGATGAATAAATCTTTCCTATTTTAAGAATATATTTTACTTTATTTCACCCTTATATCTTAAATTTTAAAATAAATATAAATTTTTGAAATCAGATGAAGACTTTTGATACACTCTGTGTTTTATAAACAACAGATATTCAGCAACAAAAGTATATGGGAACACGCAAAAATGTTAGTGTAAGAGTGCACGAATTTTAGTGTAAATGGTTACATTATTATTATTACCAACCTTACTGAACATAAAAACATAGGCACTTTTCAAATGCATAAATAGTTATTTTTTATTATTAAAAATAAGCCTAGGAAATTTGAACATTGCTCACAATAATTTTGTTTCTTATAATTATGATACTACTAATAATAATAGTAATAATAATTATTAAGGTTACCTATGCTTACAGCCTACAGGTTAGGTTATATTATATTAGTTACTTTTATGGCTTTTAGAGTTACATAAAAAAAAAATCAAAATCGATTTTATCAAAAACTTTTATCTAGTTAGTACCAAAGAACACCAAATAACCCAAAGTACCAACTAGATCCAATTTTGTACTAGAAACCACCCTCAAATCCAAGCTTTTTTTTTTACAAGTAAAAGTTTCTTAAGATAAAAAAAAAATAAAAACACACTCACACATCATTGTAAAATCAATACCTTCGTCGCCCCGCTCAGAATCTAAAACAAATAGATACGAAACAACACGTTTTATTTAAAAAAATAATTTTAACAAACAATCTTTATATATAAAACTAAACTGTTTATAATATGTGGTTTTTTTATATTGGTTTAAAAAACTTTGTGTTTAGAATTATAACTTATTGTTTGAAGACGCATACTTTATCATTTTAAGTATTTGTATATACTGTGGTATGTATATGTATAAAAACGACATTATAAGATTAGTTTAACATTTAAATTATTCCCTGTGACCCACACACAGGTTTAGCACTAAATAGTAAATATTAATAATTATTATTCAATGTCATCGCAGTGTAATCCTATTACATAATATTTAGCCTGGTCCAAAGTTTCCGGTCAAGCACGTCTTATAATACAGCATGTATTCAATGTATTTTGCGATTACAAGTTACGACGCGAAAACATAAACGTCCGTACGACGTTGGCACAAAAGAATCGGTATTTTTCTTTTGCTCCTTAAAGTTTATTATATTGTTATATTAAATGTGAAATTTACGGCATACGCGGTTAACAGTTATTACATTTATGTACAACCCCGCACACCACGGTTTCTGCAGTTGTACGTATTATTGTTTTCTTCGTATAATTTATAGTTTTATACGCACATACACATTGTTCGGAACTACCGCGGTGTTGTTTGTATAGGTACCTACGAGCAAATATTTTACAAGCGTATCAACGTTGAAAACGAAGTACTAACTCACAACACACACACACACATACACACATTAAAACCATATAATATAATATGTATGTGTGGGTGCAGGTGTGTGTGCGTGCGTGCGTGCGCATGCATTTATATGTTTGGTAAATTTATCGATTGCATTTGCTTGAAAATACCTATGTAGGTAGGTAAATATCGCATTAGATATTGTGTATATTATTATATAGGTCGGTATCGTTTTGAACTGGATTTAATCCTAATGTTAATACAATATATATATTGAGGATATGGAGTAGAACCATTGTTCATAATATTGCGTTTTTATTTTGCATTTCAGCAGCGGATAATAACATCTAGTGGTAAGTTATATGTTAATATTAAAATCTCTAAACACCAGTTATTGTGTCTTTAAGTATTATATCGTTTGCTGTTAAACCGTACCTAATCTTCATAACTTGGAATAAATGTTATAGAAATATATAAAAGTATAAAGCATGATTTTTTTTTATCGGTAATGACCTATATTCTATTTTATTTTCTAAACGGATCTAAGATAAATAGTGTACTGGTTTTATTTTTATTATTTTCATTGTCACTTTATGTAAATCACGTTTTAGATCAGAACATTTGCTTCAATTTTCTATAATAGTAGTTGGGTAAGACTAACAAAAAACATCGGGAAAGCAGAAATATATATTATGCATCACTATCTTGATCTGGCCTAAACTCCCTCAGAAGTCTAAACAGAAGAGATATGGTAATTATCAACAGACTCCACACTCGTCTTACACTCGAATACCTCACGATAAAGGAAGAAAAACCAAGGTGAAGTACTTGTGGAACCTCAGCAGGCTCAACATACCAAACATCTTGGATGCAGCACTTGGACTGACGTGGACACAACCGCACACATTTTATAATTCTTAATCAAAACTAAATTGTGTAGGTAAACTAATTTCAAAACAACAAAAAATTGCAACTAACGGCCATTGTCGCCAATAATAAGTAAGAAAAATAAAAAAAAATAAAAACAACATTTTTATGCATTAAATATATAATTAATCAATGGTATTACTAGAGTGCCTTGATAGAGATTATTGATTATTATCAGGCACTCAAGTATTAGGTAACTTCCCTGTAAATACTTAATGAATAATTCCAACAAAATTTAACAACTAGCAACAAAACAAAATACTTAATAATGCAATTATAACATCAATAACAATAATTAACGATTGGGAAAAGGTCGGAATGTCAATATCTAATATATTATTTTGGTGGTTTTTGGCGGGGCTGGTAAGAGATAAGATAAAAATAAAAAAACCGTGCATCTAATACATAGACATTTTTTTTTAATAAACAACCCATTATTACATTTACAATAAAACCCGCTGGGTTTTTTGGGGTTTTATTTGAGAAAACCCCATAAAAAATTCAATCGGGCTTGGTTTTTCCATAAAGCCCGAGTTTTTTCCAACCCTGACATAAACACAATATAATTTTCAATTAAATTAATCAAAATTAATTTTTTTTTTTTGTTTATAGACTAGTTTATTGAAAATCGTAATAAATAATACTAATACTACTAATAATAATTTGTAGAACGTAGGTGCCACCAATGCGCAAGCGACCATCGTGAATGGAATGATATTCGTGATGTATACCTAATAATATTTAATACTTCATTGTTCAATGTCTTGAGACGAAACTTGAGTTTAAATTAATAACCTTATTTGTATTATACAACGTTTTTAGTTTTAATCTTTACATTTGATAATAATAATATTTTAAACTCTGTACGTATAGCCTTAAATTATTTTATTGTTTGTAGATCTGTGTTTTCTTACATTTTTAATCAGCAAAATAACACAATAAGACACTAATTATTACATAGGCTCGTCGAGTGCGACGTAACAATATTTACGAACCGAGAAAACAATAATTCAGGCACCATCTGCCACTCAAATAGTTACCTATAAGAACTTATTATTTTAAATTGTAATGCAATATTAAAGCCGTATTGATTGTACAACAATGTAAAGTTACAGATTCCTTTCATCGACACTGGGCTTATAGTAAACCATATACCGCATACAAGAGAATTTCAGATTAGATACAAGCTTATACCATTATATACCATATGCCATCAGATTATTATACCAGGTATATTTATGTATATTACCACCGAACATACTCCTCAATACATTTTCCATACGTGACTCGCGACGACGTTAGTAATTTGTTCCATTAAACATTTTTAAATACATCAAACTACCCTTGCCGCGTATTATTATGATATACCTATATACGTTTGTGGCAATAGTTGAGTAATCCGTTCGTATAATAGTTAATTTAAAGTTTATGATACGATATTCGAGGATAGTTTTCCATACAGGGCAGCATGACTCATACCATATATTATGTTCGATAGCTCTAACAAATCCTTCCGCAAAGCACCACCGTTTATGCACATTAGTATTAATGCTTAGATTTATCTTCCTCCCGAATCGGCCGTGCGCTTATGTTAATGGGTCGGCGAACGTCCTATAATAGTTTTAATAATAATTATATAATACTTTATTAATTGGACAACAAACACACACACACACATATATAGCTACAACGTTACGGAAATTCTGTAATACGCAAAGTCATATTTTTAAATTTATACATACGACTTCAACGTGTCCATGTTATTGTTATATATTATTTTATCGCCATAATTTTCAAGCGGCGTTTATCGTACAATAATACTACGATACATCGATGATCTATAAATTGCGTAGTGATTCGAAGACTGTATACATTTTGTTTGTGTAAATAAATTTATCAATTTATTGACAATATATTGCCATTCTCACTAAAAGTTTTCTATGTGCAAAATTTGTGATTTTGAGGTTTTGGTGTCCCCGGATTTAGAATAAACAAGCTCTGATTTGATAATAAATCTATGTTATATCGACTAAATTCACAGAAGAATTTATGAAAAAACCTCATTTGTGTATTATAAATTGTCCATGAAATACCTTCTAGGTATATGTGATTACAACTATTTATTATGACACCAACTCTAATTCGAGAAACCACCTTGCTATAACCTCAGATGTAACGAAAAATTTACAATTTTATAATTATACAACATTTCCACAAATATTGAATTTTGTTTCCGATTGTTTTCAAAACATGATTTGATATAGCTTTAACATTTAAAAATATATTACTGTAGATTATTGACAACTTTTTTTAAATATTTTTGTGTGTCTTGAAAAATGGGGATTTAGCTCTTGGGAGGTTTTTTTTCGTATTAACGACGATATGTCAATAAATCATTATAATATAGTCATTTTCCCGGGTGCTTACTATTTTTGGAGTAAACTACCTACAGTCGTTTTGATTTTTTCTTTCACAGACTAATATTACAGGTAGGTACAGTATAATAATGTATGGCTGTTCTTGCCCCGTTCCGTTTTTCATTCCAATGAGCTGCAACGTTCCTATATATGTAACATCCGGATAATTGCTCACTGACCCGGGTGATAATGGTGAAAAGAAGATCAAATACTATACACTGAGCATGGGGGGCGAAATCAACTCCGCCCGTCTACCGCCGCCGCTACTATCACTACCACTACTACGGTATACGTGATCTGCGAACAGAGTGTTTGTTCCAATTAACGTGTGCTCGACGGTGGCGGGTGTTGCGGCGTACGAGTTTCCTGTGTAGAGTACGAAATAAAAAGGAAAAAACAACGCCATTTTGCATTTCAATTTTTCTTTCCAGCTGTCTGCAGCCGCCGCCGAATGTACCACTCTGTGAATGTTAACTCGCGTTGATTGACCCGCTCGGACGAGAGGCGTAGCGTGGCACGCAGGAGATGGACATTATTTGTGTTTGTGTCTGTCGGCGGTGGTGGAAAAAAAATACATAGAAAAGAAAAGACAAGGAAAACCGTTCCTTTGTAAAGCTCCAATAGGTGGATGACGTGAGAAGAGCGCGTTTGACTTACGAGGATATTATTATCATCATCATTTGCCCACTAGAAAACGATTTCCCCCCATATAACGTCTTCGTTACAAATCGAAAAAGAAAACGTCTATATATAATATAATAATGTATAGAAGGAGAGGACTATTGCGCATTACAAACGTACCGTTTCGATCATAAAGTCATTATCTACAGTAAAACCGTGTATCGCGTGCTAAAATACCGGAAGTACCTACCTATATGCCATATATACCTACTTACTAATTTTTTATGTCTGGAAATTCGCTCTTAAAGTCCGAACACTAAACGCATTGTAGACGTTGTGTTAAAATTTCAAAAGTTACAGTAAGCTTTGTAGTAGTTCCCCTTGAACTTAAGTTCTGTATTGTGTGTATACCTACGTATATATGTATATATATATATATATATATATACGAAAAATGCTTTGTCCTTGGTTTTTTTCTCGTTTACAAAACGATTAAATACCGAAAGCCGCGGGTGCACAATAGAACGATCTGTAACGCGACTCTAAACGGTTGAAAAGCTAACTTAAAGTTATCGTAAACCGTTGTTTAGTTTAATATAATGGTCGATCGTATGAAACTTGATAGGACTATATAAATTATTTGAGATGTCTACGAAAAAATCGTGTACCTACTTATTACTCGCGTTATCGTATACGATTTTGAAATCGTCGTTTGATATACGAAACTTGAATGTCGTTGTTTAAACGGCGAATATATTTTAGAAACACTTATAATATATATAAACTAAAAATTAAAACGTTGAACAATGAAATATTTTTATGGTCTTATAGACCAAATTTTTTTTTTTTTTTTCTAGAAACTAGAAATATGGACAGAAATGTGTTTAAATAAACACCTTTGTCTGCATTATTAAACACGACTGTAGGTTCAGGTGAAAAACTAGTTATTACTTATTCTTGAGCGAATACACAACGAATGTGGCAAGTTAAGGAGCGTACTCTTAAGTTTAAATAATTGTTTATGAACAATTTAATATCTTCTAAAACGTAATAATATTTTGTATATTTTAACCTTACCATGTTATGAAAAAAATATTGAATTGGTCGTTAAACCAAAAAAAAAAAAATGCCTTATTATAGTAACTATTGTCTATTAGTGGTCGAAATTATGGAACAATAAAATTCTAAACAATCTGATAATGTTATGACATAAAAGAAAATATATATTTTTTGATATATCGTACTTAAGATGTTTTATGTTTAATGTCCTCAAGAGATGAAAAATATTCTGTAAAAATTCTCTAAAAAAAACCACTTAAATTTAAACATAATAATATTGACCATTTAGTACCTACACTATAGGTATACCTGCGGTATACTCATTACAAGCCATATCGATAACAATTTTCTGAAACTTTTAATTGACTTTCAGCAAACATAAAATTACCCCAACCGAGTACCGACATTTGTAAATATTAACCTAGAAAAGAACTAATATTAGACAACAATATATAAATATCTTTTAGTTGTTTAGTCATTTGAAATTAACAGAGTACACATTTAAAGTAATTTTTACTCTCTTACAAATACATTAATATTGAACATTTTGTACGGGTTGTTAGAAAGCTTTTATATTTCCAAAATGTTTTGAAATAAAGTAAATGTATAATAATATATTTTGGGTTCAACAAGGGTTTTTATATTTGTTATTATACATTCATCACGATTAAATACATTTTGTAGTCATCTCTAGTGAACATTTGTTGAACAATTTTTGTTTTTTTACCTAAATTATGAAAAAAATATTTTAGTTACAATTAAACAATATACTAAAACACTCTCTTTCTACATCTGTATCCCCAAGTAGTTTTTCCAAAATATTTTAATTATAATAACACACGTAAACAAATTTCGTGAAAAGATTTATTTTACCTATTTGGTTTCGACGACTGAGGTCATTAGCTTGTAAGGTTGATAGGGTTGGTACAGTAAGGTTGAGACGGTTGGTACGGTTGGTTAGGAACACGTGTATGTGTGGCAACAATTTGCGCACTATGATACCGGGTGGTTACCCATCTGAGAACTAGTGGGAGCGGCCGTTGCTTACTCTCAATCATGTCACGTGATTGATTTCAGCAACTGCGCAGCGCCGGACCATAAAAGTGAAAACATTTATTTTACCACTCATTATAAATAGTAAATACTAATAATAATACTAGTATTCATAATCAATTATTTTATTTAACTCATGTGAAATTTGTAATAATAATAATAAAACATTACATAGATTCACAATAATCGATAATGATTTCAACTAATTTCAGATAAATTGTATATGAGTATAATTTATAAGTCTACGGTAATCGATATAACATTAATATATAGGTAAGCCCTAACCTTACCGTACGGGCGTACAGCACAGATACATAAGTAACAACACAATATAATTATTAAGTTAATTTTTTTTCTCAGAACCCATTTCGTTCCTTATTCTATTATCAGATTATATAATATTATCATCGTGAACTTTCATCCGTCGTAGGACTGCACGTGGAAAAAGAAAAAAACAATCTGACGGAGGAAATAGCGAGCTGAGCATCCGAACGATTCGTTTGAACTACCCAAACGAAGGTGTAAGAATCATTAATATATACATATATTCCGGTACGGTGATAAACCTGTACGTGGGAGTCACAGAGGTCTGGGAAAGTTGACTTGAGCTTTTGATGAAATATGCAAGTCGCTTACTTATGTATTCGCTTTACGAAATCCTTTGCGCCAAATGCATCATTGTAATAAACGTTTTCATTGAACGCGGTAAGTTTCAGTTTCATTATACGTCACGAGAAGTTTTACGAGTTCTGTAAAATCACCCGCCTCGGGGGACCTCATCTCAACTCATATTATATATTATTAGGTTATTTGACATTGCTGGTGGTGCGTACCTATATAGTCAGACCGGGATACAACGTCGTTAGTAACCATATAAATCTACACATTCCCAATTTTGCATACTTGGTTGGATAATATAATATATTACAGTGTAGGCACACGTATAATATATGCACATGCGTGTTATTGTTATTATTTCTTTGGCTGATCAAATGGGGGTAGTTTATCTAAAATATAACACAGGTATATAGGATATCGCGAAATCCCGAGGGTCCTTTTCTGAAGAAGAAAAAAAAGTAATGATAATGATGTGAGCGTTATGTGGGTACAGTTCTATATTGGCTCAGACGGATTTTGGTATGCAAGTCGCATGTAGTGAACTTTTGTATCTCACGTTTGTACCAGGTATGGCGGTGAGGTTGCGGGAATCAAACATAAATCTCATTTCACATAACATATAAATAATATACGAATTTTCCTTACGACAATTTTCGAAAGGTATTATTAAAATGTATGAGCGTTGCAACATTTAATTTGACCAAATAACTTGATATTATATTTTTATCAATTAGGTATGACTTAAAAGTGATAGTTTAACATTTTTCTTATATAAATTATTTATTTATAATACAACTAACCCCGAACTTGCATAAAACAATAACAAACGATAGACCTTAAACTATATTATTTTTAATAATAATTTTCCAGCGAAAAATAATTATGAGCTATTATAGGTATAATAATGTTTTCTCTTGACATTTTTTTATTTACATTAATGACTAGTGTACCTGAAAATTAATTATTATTTGCGAATAAAATTTATCAATATGGTTTTGCGTTTATATTTACAAATATTATTATTTTAATGAAAATGTTGGAACTTTGCTATTACATTAGGTATACAGTCTCTCTGATTTCATACTCAGCTATATTATATCAATGGAAAAAAAAATATAAACTTGTTTAAATCATTTAAGAGTTATAGTTAGATTTAATTAAATCATAGTTAGATTTAGTAACTTATAAATTAATAACATATTGAAATAATACACCAAAGTGAAAGTATGAGTTAATACAAGAGTCTTAGGCAAACAATATACCTAGTACCTACGTATAATTAATTGTTTTTATATAATATACTGTTTATATTTTATCAGTACATTTAATTATTTTAATATTATTATCTATACTATGAATAATGTGGCTGAACAAAGATCACGAAAGTGAAGTGTGTCGTTATAATATTATAGTACCAAACTACAGTCTTTTGTTAGAGGCCAAAGGTTTTATAATACTTATTAGCGGTTTCATGACTTTTGAATTGGTCGTTATATCAACCAAATAATATTATATAGGTAATATGCTTACGATTTGGGTTACAAATACTAAAATACATTTTACTTAAATAAACTCATAAATTGCTTGCAATGCTACATTGACTATAATACAATCATAATAAATAGGTACTTACAATCCATTAGTACTTATTTCGTTTAAATCATTGTGTATAATATAATTTCATATAATACACACCAAAATGTATTACTGACTACTGTTAAATGTTTACTTTTTAAATAGGTAGTTATTAATGTTATTAAGACTAATAAAATACTGAAAATACTGAGCTTGGATATTAAGCTCTTACACAAGAAAAATATGTATTTACTAAGAACCAAACTACCTTAGCAACGCGATTATACCGATGTGTGGTTTAAATTAATATATAAGAACTAAAAACATATGTTTATTATTTATTTATTTATTATACATTTACGGGACAAGCCTTTTGTACACGTTATAATATAAAACAAATATAATATACCCGGAGCAGACACAAATTCAATCATATGAATAAATAATTGTAGTTATACACATTATTGTAATAATAAAAATATTGAAATGATTAGACACACACATACGCGGGCATAAACAAAAATAAAATAGAAAAAATACCTAATCAAACAAATAATTTTTTTTTATTCCGAGTTTTTTTGCACTAATTTTTACATTTAATCCTCAAAACCTATGCACATACAAAGAGATTCACCACTATGATAATTTTCATTTTATTCTTTAAACTTATAATTATTAACATTACAATTTTTAGACTTATCAAAATATCAAATACACTTAAAGACAATATTTTTAAAATAATTACACGTTTTATGCCATACCAATAAGGATTTCAAATGAGAATCGAAGTTACTTTAAATTGTTAAAAAGATCATTTACTTTAACATTATTTGATATACCTAAATCATCGTTATTTATAACAAGAATAGGTAACTAAAGAATTGATTAAACTTAATGAATACAATATTATGAACTAAAATTTAAAATAGTCCAGTAGGTTTGGAAGATATGGGCTATGGTTGTACATAAAATGTAAATAGAAGTATTTTATTTTAGTCTAGTACTTATTATACTCAGAAAATATATTCTTAATTATAAAAAACCACAACTTTATATTATCATAATAATAATATTATAGCCCACATATCTTTTTAACCTACGCTCCCTGATGTGTATGAAGTTTAATAACATACGGCGGCGTAATTAAAGTTTTTATAATAATTATAGCTGGAGGCTAGCCCCTTGTCCCTAAATTATCCTTTGTTCGTTAAATTCCGTTTTCCGTAGATCATAATATTATATTAATTTATTATTATAAATTAAATGATTAAATGGATTAATAATGGGTTTCAAGGACAATATAGTAAACAATTAAATTAAATTAAATGTATTATGAATAATATAAAGTCCATCTTAATTTTGTTTTTTTTTTTTGCTAAAATGTTTATAATATTTCTTCAGGATTCAATTTTATGTCCCGATTCACTGACAACATTGTTATTCCATTCAATTGTTCCTATTAAGTTAGTAAAAATTCATAATTATTAATAAACTCGAGGTGCCACCATTGGGTAACTTCCCCCTCCCGCTAATCAACTCACGTACTATTTACTTATTGTACTACATATAAATACAGATTGTAAATAAAAATGTTGGTTCAAAAAAAAAAAAAAAAATTATTAATAATAATTTAGCTGAAATTTTTATGTAATTTGAATTGTTTTCTGAATCTAGTAATTAGATGCTTGTTTTAGAATATACACGTTTCATGCATTTTTTAATTGGAATACATTAAAAAGTTTTTAATTTACTTTTTTTGACAATCTTAAATGTTAAGGCAATTTTTTGGAGAAATTAAGGATTTTTGAGACATTTTAAAGTTTTTAATCAAAAATTTTAATTTGAAATTTTAATTTAAGTTGTTTATATAAATGTTACAAACTATAACAATGTACCTATAGGTAAATAAATATATGATCTAAACCAGTGGCGTATTTAGTATTTTTTGTAGGGGGCGGATGACAAGAAATTTAACTTACAGATAACGATAAACCTATATAAAAAAAAATAATAATAACGTATGGATATAATTGTTTTACCAAATTAAAGAAGTTCAAAACTTTCAGTTTTCTCTGTAAAATTCTAATACAATCCTATAAAATGTATATTATAATTTAAGTATACAAAATTACTAAAAAAAGTAAATTTAATTTACTTTAATTTAAAAAAGTAATTTTTTGTGCATTATTCAGAACTTTTAGCGCATAAAGCATTTTTTTAGACCCTGAAATCCAAGGAGTTATTATGTCGTTCACAAAAATAATAATTATTAACAATATTGACAGTTTTAATTTTTTCTTTGTTTAAAGTTCCTATATCCCTATATTCCTCCCTTATAATTACGACACTGATAACATAGAAACTGCTCTTACGAATTTAAATTCAGATATCATATCAACATTTAAAAAATAATCAGCTACCGAATAATTCAAAGTATAAAATATGGCTCTAATTTTAAAAAATAACGTAAGACACCTCTAAAATAGCACAACAAATTTTTAATGCAATCACTAAAAATAAATAAATTATTAGTGAGTTTATAGTTCCTCAAACGCGTTTTAGTTGTCCCTTAATCACGATTGGTCCATTAAATTGTATTGAACTGGTAAATGAATAATTTTGTTATGCAACTTGGTGCCGTAACTGTTTGAAATTATATTCCAAACTTAAAAATTCGATAAATCAGAATAATAGTATGTGAAGAATACGTGTGGTGAGTCATTCTATAATATTATATACTTTTTATATTATTATAATAGTATGATACGTATAGGTAAATATACATTATACTCGTAAAATAATACAATATCGTATCGAACACGAAGCAAGTTAAAACTTACCGGAAGTAACGACGTCGGTAGTGGCGGCTAAGGCGACGTATATAGGCGTATTGTACTACAACGATACAATTTAATGATATTATATTATTATTTATACGTCGCATACGTCGTGTGTCGTCGACCGACCGACTAAATCGCGCCGTCCAGTCGCATCGAGCCAACGACGCGATATTATCGTTAATTTATTATTATATTAACGCCGCTCGGACAGAAAAGAAACCCCGGCTGAACGCCAGTTGCACCCCCACCGAGGTTCTTCGCCCTCTCAACCGACCATCCCCCATGTCGCCTCCACTCGTGACCACCGTCTCCCCCCAGGTGTTCGGTTAATGCTGCCCAAGGACGAAGCTCCTGCCAAACGTGTTGGGTATCGCCGATAAACCCTATTATAAGACACTTCTCACAAACGTGTGTTAATCAGCCGTCTAATTGTCAGGCATAGGTACATACTGGTATACACTTAAAGTATTATAATATTATTGATTAGATAAGTACTTCTAAAATAATGAGCTTGCACGATGATGTTAATTAACAACGACGTAACACACTTTTTTTTTACTATTAATTTGAAAATCAATTTAATTGATCATCCTATTTTTTTAAAAATACCTATGTTGTAACCAACATACATTTCATTATATCGTTTACGATGTCAAGGGCGCTCTCACCAGAGGGAGCTATATGGGGAATATGGTGGATATGGGGGAAAGATCCCCCCAAGGATCTTTATTTTCTTACATATTAGTAATACCTATACGTTTTGTATACTTTTGATAGTATATGTTTGTGACTAGTTATTATTATTATTTTTTGATTTTTTTTCTTTATCGTGATTATTGATACATTATTATAATAATAACAACACAGTGATAACAACTTCCAAACATATTACGTTAACCAAACTGTGGTTCGTTATATCATGTGATATCATTTTTCGGCTGGTTAAGAATCATTTGAAAAACTTGTCAAACGTTACTTTGACATAGATGTTCATACAGTTATTGCTGAATTAAAAATATGGCAGTCAAAGTTAAAGAAAATTGATAAATTTCCTAAAACGGCTATAGATGCATTACGTTTATGTAATTTTGAAATTTTCCCTAACATCTACCAACTTTTCAAAATACTATGCACCTAGCCGGTCTCTACCTCAACTCCAGAAAGAACGTTCTCATGTTTGAAAAGACTTAAGACCTATCTGAAAAACACTGAAGAAATGACTGAAGTAAATAGAAAATGTATTATAACCATATTTAATTATTTTTCTTATATTATGATTATATTTTCTAGGACCACCTTGATACACTAACATTGTTGGCCATTCATAAAGATGTGCCTATTGATTCAGAAAAAGTTCTTGACATTATGTCCGAAAAATCGAGAAAAATCAATATTTTAATTTTAATTTAACATATAATCAATAATATATAATATATATACTATAATCTAAATACATTATTTAAACTAATTTATAAAATTATTTTATACTTTAAATAAAAATTATAGTAAAATATCCTATAAATATCTTATAAATTGACCAGTTATAGAAGTAGTTAGTAGTGTAAAACGGTAAAGCGAATGGATATAGAGATCATGGACTGAAAGTTGAAAGTTGAAAGTATTGTGTTTTGAAATGTTTGGTAAATTATTATGGTTTTAAAATGATTATTAAAGTATGAATGTTGAAAAGCTTAGTTTTTGGTTGCATTATTTTACTTTTGATATTCATATGATATACCAAATACAGCTCACTAGGTACTATCTACTAAAATGCTAAAATATATAAATACATAATACCACAAAATTTGTAAATATTATGATTACGGGGGCGGGGGCAGAGCCTCCCACTATTAAATTTAAGTAAATTTTCAGCCCCCCCTCCCATAGAAAATTCCTGAGAATGCCACTGTACGATGTACATAATATAATATTATGTATTATATTATGATATTTAATTTTGTCTTATGCATCAGAATATCAATTACCTAGCTAATTATTTTTCTATCTATGGCCTGTGCTATTTATTATTCATGGCAGTGGAACAAATGGAATAAGGAGCAGAGCATCGTCACAATAATTGTCTTATTCCCACCCATCTTAATAATTCTCTAATGTTTATGCCTTTTACAACTTATAATAAGTAGTAACTAGTTGGTATACCATAACCTAACCTTCAGTATTCTCTATAATATAATATCTTAAAATATGAAATTAATGGTTGTGAGCATTTAAAAAAGGTAAAAAACACACTACAAAAACAAAGTATTACGGAATTATATTATTATTTATTTTCATAAAAAAATTCTAATATGAGGATAATAACATACTTACATCTTACATTAATATTACAAAATTCAAATTGTATGAAAAAAAACAATTAGAAATCAAACAAAGTAACTGATGGTGTCTTACATCAAAAATAATTCTAAATGGCTAATCTAACATACGTAATATAACTCATATCTGACGTGATTCGAGAAATACGTTTTTGAGAATATTTAAAAACGCTTTTTCATTTTATGTATTGCAACAATATAATATTATTACTATCATTTTCGTATCCTGATTCTTTTCTCACAAATAATATTACCCATAGCGGCCTTAACGGAAACTGTTTTTTTATTTTTTGCAATGGGGAAGTTTTCTGACATTTTGATACCCTATAAATTTATAACCTACTAAGACTATTATATTATAGAATGCGTAAAGGAAGCAGGAGTCCCTTGTTATTTTCAACTGTTTTAAAATCTGGTACTTATTCTACGGTATCCCTCTATCTCTCTCTCTCTCTATTCACCTCCCCCCCCATATTATAGTCTTACTCCTAACTATACATCCCTCTTTTTCAAAATCATTTTTTTTTGTAGCTGCATTAGTCTGCGTCAGCTCGGTGTAATCGGAATAACACGCATAAGAATATTAGGAAATATACTAAAATATATTTTCGGCTTTGCACATTTGACATTTTGTACTTATTTGTTTATTGGATGCCAAAACTGATAAAAAAAAATATATAAAGTATATAAAGTATATTATAAAGTATAGTGTGTATTTGAAATTTCTGAATTTATTAAAAGTTGGTTCAAAAGAAGAAAGAATTGTGTACGTTTGGAGGATAAAATCAATACGCACAGAACTTTAACGTGTTATGTGGATAATCAACATTTTTGGAACTCTTTAGTACCCATCTCTATTATACTACTCACGTTTTATTACTCAAATCGCATAATTTTAAATTATCTTACGTCCACGAACAGTGATATTTATTTTCGAACAGCGATGTTTTTGTGAATTTAAAAGTTGAATCATCCATTTTATCATGTTGCGGCGTAATAAATGGTCGTCGGATACCTACGATTATTATGGCACGTCTCTAAAAACGGTCGGTCGAATAAAATCACAGCGGAAATAGTGGTGGCGCCAGAATTATTGCAGTTGTAGAAGCATTAGGTAGTAGTAGTACGACGCCGATGTTGCACGAGGGTATATTAAATTTATTATATTTTCTGGATTAAAAGAATATATGCCAATGAATCATGGTGTTAAACTGTTTGACCAATACCGTACAAAATCGCTGAAATCATTGTAGCATAAAAAAAAACAATAATGTCAAATAAATAGATGAATCGTTTTACGTTTTAACGATGAAAATATAGTGTATTTATATGCAGGTTAAAGCGTGTAAATTATTATTAAAGCTGGGCTGTATCGTCGAGTTCAAAACTTAAAGATAAGTTATATGTTTAACTAAGTACAAAACTAGTTAATTTTTTGTTTGAAACAACTTCTAACTGACCAACTTTCATTTCTTTCCATGATATTCTGTGCAATTAGTTAATTTAAGTCAGATAATTTTATAGTAATGTTTGTTTCATATTTTTCCTAATAAAAATCTTGAAGATTTATGTTATATATTCATATGTACAAACTATTGTTAAAAATAAAAATAGGAATACCATTTATAACGTTAAATGTATTGTAAATACTAAATTTACTTTAAATGTATGTTGAATGTACTATTTATGAATTTAAAAAGGACAAATTGGGATCAAAATATCTAACATAAATACAAATTTATATATTATATTTTTATATAGACAGTGGCAATCTCAAATCTTTCAATAATAGAACAGATAACCAGATAACCCAGTACGAGATCTCTTAAAAAATGAATTAACCAAAAATTAACTTAAAAGACTAAAATAACTTGCTATGTCCGTTATTAGTATTGTTTTACTATTGAATATTCATAAATAATAATTTATAAGTTTATATACCTACATAATATAAACTATACATTTTTGTTTGTTGTGTGAAAATATACTTTTATTAAATTTCTTTGTTTTGTTTTGGCATGGATTATGAATATTCAGTTAAAACAAAAAGTGTTATCGACTAAGTTAAATTACTTTTTTAGACTTGAGCGTAGCGGAATGAATGTATTGTATATTTGTATTTACAATACAGTGTGTGTTTTTTATATTTTCTTTTGGTCATTGACATTTTGTGTATTAAAAGTGCTCTGATTTCGAAATTTTTTTTATTGGTGTACCTTACTCTAAAACGTAGATTTGAAATGTTTAACTACTAATTATTTATAGTAGCATTTTCCATCCATTGTATGTTTTTCAAAATATTTTGATTTTTTTTCTGTTATTATTATAAGTTATAACCATAAGACATTTTTAAATTTTTTTAAATTATATTTCAGTTGGAAATTTTTCATAAAAGTTTTTCTTTTCATGCCTAACATTAGACATTGTAATAGAATATTTACATCAAGTTTTTCTACCTTTATCAAAAATTCACCGGAAAGTTACACTATTTGTAGCCATGAGATATTTTTGATTTTTGTTAATTTTTTTTGAAATTTAGTATGCTAATATGCCACAACGTCTTCGCTCAGAATCCTTTTTTGTATGTTATGATTTACCATTGAATTCAAATACAATATATCAATTATAATAACATGCTCGACAACTACTGTACAGCAATGCGGTACCCACTTGTCCACCTTTCTGTCTATTTATCTTAACTTAACGAGTTGTTATTGCTTCTTAAAGTTCATATTATAGTATATAGTATATAAATCTGTATATATTATATACAGATTTATAAACTCTATTTTGTATAAGATAATAGC
Organism: Acyrthosiphon pisum; assembly: GCF_005508785.2. NCBI lineage: Eukaryota > Metazoa > Arthropoda > Insecta > Hemiptera > Aphididae > Acyrthosiphon > Acyrthosiphon pisum. The sequence continues at coordinate 389,107 of NW_021771488.1, read as the reverse complement.
ATGAGAGTAGTCCTCGGTAATATGGTGACTGACGGTCAAATTCGAAGTCATTATAAAGCATTAAGTTAATTTGATTCATGAGATTACGAAAATATCCACGAGAGCCCGTTGTTGCCGGTTTTTACTGAAATCCTAATCAAAACAAAAAAAAAAAAATGGTATAGAAAGGGATTTTTTAGATAAACTTAGAGAGGTAGTTATAGTACTTACATCAAAAAATAAAATACACCCGTGAGTATCGAATTATAAAATACAGAAAAGTATTAAGATGAAAATTAATGACATTAATGGTGTTGATATAAAACCATAAATTCACATTGTATTGTAATAGACTGCACAGTGCACACATAATCTCAAATTTTCGATTTATTTACAGAATTCCAGATTCCTAAAAAAAGATAAAGTAATTTTAGACAGCTCAAAGGTATAGGGTATATATTTTGAAAATATTGCATTTTAAAAATAAAGAGTATTATCTTTATAAACTGTTTATATAGTAGATCAACACAATATTAACATCATCGGAATTTACCAATGCATACATGAATAACAACTTAACAACTAACAAATACCAGTGTACCTACTGATGCCACACAAGCTGTGGAGAGAAGAATCAATAGACACGCAGACAAGAGGTTAAAACGACATACGTTAACCCCGCCCTCATCTGAATCTTGCAATTTTGTTTGCACCAATATTTAGTGTTAAATTCTTATGAATTTTTGATCGGCTTTTCATAACTCTTGCTATACCCGTTTTCTAGGACAGTCCAATTTTCCCAATTGGGTAACAGGTAACACGGAGGGTGGGACAATAACGCAATTGTGATTTTTCTAATTTCTCTATTAATGTCTCTACTGTTAACCAACGTCAGCCCACCTATTTAGTATAATATATTGTAATATGCTAACTTATTTTTATTTTTTCTCAAAAACCCGTAAAAATATTGCCTTCTTTGCACGACAAATTTTGCGGAGTTATCTCATGTTGGCGGCTATCCACATTTATTTCTGTCACGTACGTGCGTAGAATTAAAAAAAAAAAGAAGAAAAAACGAGTTTTGTAACTCGCTCCGATCATATTGTACGACTTCATATTATTTTATATATATATATATATATTATTATATCGCGCCACGTTCGGTATAAATTGATCCGCCCCGGCCGCGCGTTACAAAGTCAATTTGTCAACAACCGGATGGCGGGTGGAAATAATTTGACAACGTCCCCACGTAGATATGAACGTATACGGTCGTGTACGTATAACTGCTACAGGTACAAATACACACACACACACACACACACACACACACACACACACACACCCATCATCCACCCCACGAATTCATCGCCCCAGGTGACAGTGTACCATTCAATATATATAATGTAGAAACGATTCTGCGACGGAGCACGTGCCGCAGCAAATCGCCTGACCTTTTTGCGCCCCTATATATGTGAGCGTTAGGGGAAAAAAATTCACTCTCGTTTTCGCAGGACATATTATTTTGATTACGCGATCAGGCCAACGCGGTGGCGTCCACGTATTTCTGCTAAATGTCGACAGCATACCAGGGCTAATTCCACGTGTTATCCTCACTCATAAATAAAAAAAATCTATATTACACGAAAAAGAACGCAGCTTAATATTGAAAATACAGGAAAATTCTATACGCTCGTCATCCACTTATCGCCACTGTACACGTACAACTATTGACTTGTCGCGGGGTAAATTCTTGAATTAGTACGGAAATAAAAATTTTAATTGAGTTGTTCAATTTACTAATAACAGCTGTAATATGCCTAATAATTACTCACAGCGATCCGGCTGTGTCAAAATCCACAACGATCATTCAGTATTACACATTGGGGGTAGCAATCGGTATAGAATTACGATTATTAGCAATGAAATATTTCTATAATATTATAAAGTTAAGTTCCACTGGTCGATAATACTAATATTTTCCATTTGGCGTAAACAATAATATGTTACCTATTGTATACCATTATTACGATGGCTAAGAGGCTAAAATGTATACGTTACAAACACTACATTTTATAGGAGAGTAATCATAAGATTTTAAACTACTTTTAACCAAATAATTTGTGTTTTAGGTAGTTTTTCGTTTTTCAGAGTTACAACTGATTTATTTGTAAAATATTCTGTAAATTATATAAACGACTACTTTTAGGTCTAAACATTTTTTTAAATGTAATTACAATGTATCTTCTAAATTTAAATGGGAATTATTTGTGAATGGCAGTTTATTATAATATAGTTTTACCGTGGACGTAAAAGGTTTGTATACACATGATAAAAATTTTTAATTTAGTTAATTCTTGAATTGATTGACTGATTTGTTTCAAAGAAAAGTAACAAGTCAGGACTTGTTATATTTATCCACTTAATATTTAAATTAAGATTAGGTAAATATTTATTGAATGTTTCATCAATTTAGGACTTGTGATAAATGTGCACTAATAAAACCTATCTTGTGCTAGTAAGTTAAAAAAAAAAAACAAAAATTAATGTATCAAAAAAACAATATTATGTTTAAATTATGATATTGACTTATAAGTTATAATGTTTTGTCGAATGAAAAAGCCGACCCAAATTATCCCAATGGATTTAAACGATTTTGAGAAAAATTGCTTCTTAGCCATCGTAATAATAAATAATATACCAATGATATACTCTATTCAGGATAAGAAAGCTCATAGTCGTGCATGAATACTGATTACTGAGCCGCCTGAAATTATCTTTATTCTATGGTAATGGTAATGGTATGGACTAGTATGAGAAAATACAAGTTTACGCCATTATATTGTATTTGCTAACCTTACCTAAGATAACTGCTGGCGGCTCAGTTATCAGTATTCATCCACGAATTTGGGAAAATTCTTATCCTGAATAGAGTATAATTATTATAATAACACAGTTGTAGTCATAATATGTTGAGATAATGTATAGTAACTGCATGTATATTTGGGAATACTACACGAATATAAATAGGTACCATTGAATATGCAATTTGTAACGAATCGTTTTATTGAAATGTAAAAATGTACACAAATTCACTCAGTTTAATACCGCGCGTGATAAATGGATCCCTTGGTGATACCAGATTTTTGACGTAAACAAACGTGCCGCGCAGATGACACCCCAAAAACCATCTGTCTATACCATGTTAAACTTTCCATGGTGTACATTGGCGCAAATATGAGAAGACTTTGTCCCTCAAAATGTAGGCGAAGTCCCCTCAGTTCAAAAGTCAGTACTTAATACTGAGCATATATCATTTTTAGAAAATATTATAGGAGAGGAGGCTTTAGCCTGCTTAAAAGTATTGGTCTATTTGCGTCTTTGATGGTTACGCTCTTGCGGTATAATACCATTTAACATGTGTACTTATACCACAATATATAAGGTTGTTCAGGTTACCCCTACAGCCATACCGCAGAACGATACGCATACGATATATATACTACACGGTACACCATATACGAACGAATGGATCTTTGCAAGAAAAAATATTTCGGAACCATGTTCGGTTTAGGTATCATTTACATTGTTATCGCATTCAAGTGAAATTATTTATCATTTATATGCAACCTTTTACGTTGTATACAGTTAGTCATTGCAGACTTATACTTTCTAATGAAGTGTTCACTACTTCTTTTGACAATTATTATTATACTTCTAGTGGTATATTTTGATATGCTTAGAAAAATTGGTATGCTTTCACGTCTTTCACAGTTCCCTTATGGAATTGTACTTACTGTACAAAATATGTATAATAATTAGTAGGTATCTACGTAGAATCTGATGAAATAATTTAAAGCTACTCATTGAAATCTCTGAAAGAGGTTTATCTGATGAATGTAATAAACACATGTATAATTGGCCAATTTGGAATAGCATTAACGATTAACCCAAAGGATGACACTTTCCAAATTATAAAGCTTTTACATACATATTATGTTGTAGGCTGTAGCGATCTGTGACTATACCTATATAAATATTTATATAAATAATATATGGAGACGTACGCATTATGTTATTATTTATATAGGTATAGTCACAGCTCGCTACAATATAAACTGCAGTAAATGCAAAATATTAATTTTAAACAATAACGGTTTTTTAAATTATCATCAATCATAGAAAAACACCACAAGTCATAGTTTTAATCATTATATTTTTATAGTTTAAAATGATAATCATAATATAATGTATAGGTCATTCTCCCATACGCATATGTAGCATATAATATTCTACCTACATTCTAATAAATACTAAAGTATGGTACTTAAAATACAATAATATTATCTGTCAATAGTGAAGTCCCTATACATTTTACATTTAGTAGGTAATATTTCATCTAGGGATCTATCTATTATTTAATTTTTGTACATTTACAGCCCTAACCATAGTGGGTAGACCGTAGTCAAATGAGTGATGTAGTACATTAAAAAAAATCTGATGAAATGTATGGATAAATAAACAATAAAGACTTGGATCTGAACATTTTTTACTGCGAAAATCCATTCATATTATATCTTATTATAATTATACATGCACTTAATATTATGGTATCTATAATTATATAGGTGCGCGTACGTGATTATAATAATATTATAATATTATTGAATATTATTGTACACGGAAAACGACGCCGCGGCCGAAATAATCCCGAACAATGGCTTCCGGTCTTATCCAATTTGCAGCGCTGCAGAATTGCATTACACGCGAGGTCGTCCGATAGATTTAGCCTGGCCGAATGACCGTCAATGGGTGCAAATATATATTACAATGGTTTAATATTACTATTGTGTATTATGAGTATTGTGTACAACAGTAATTATATTAATAATAACAATATATTTAATAAACTGTAGTACATGTGCACTTTTAAGCGTTCCGGTGACACGCGACCAGACAAAAAAATACAACAAATGACACGCGTGTGCTGATGCAGTTTTTCTCGGTTTCGCGAAAAATACCGTACGTACAATGCAACATGATATAATTATAACTATTTCATCATTTTATATTATTTTACAATACTAGGTAGCTGTGTAGCTTTTGTGGTGGAAAATCGAATTCTCCGAAACCCCTCTTGGTATTCATATGATGGGGAAAGGGCGCTAAATCTGTAACTCGATTTAATATATTATATAATCTATTCAGATCCTCATGGGAGGGGGGGCATAATATTATTATAGGTACTATATTATTATCATGATGAGCTCGTCGTTTAATCGACATTAAATGACGTACCTAATATGTGTATATGAGTGTAAGCTAAATAATCCATTTATGTTGTATATAATATTTACTATATTATAATGGTTCCGGCTGTGTAATTTTTCCCACATTTTGAACGTTTTTAATGGGATCTATCTACTTACGCTGCATAAAGTTTTGAAAAATTTAAAAATACCTACTCTATTGTAGCTCTGAAATATATGACCGTATATAATTGCAATGATAAACTGACTCTTAAATTCATAAAATCACTTTAGAATAGGCATCACAACTTTGAAATATCTCCAAAAAAAGTTAATAAAAGTGTGAAAAAAACCATTATATTAAAAAATATCATTAGGTTCATAACTAATTGAGTATAGTTATTAAGTTATTCGATTGGCGTTAATCTAATTGTATTTCACGGAAAGAAATATTACAGAAATATAAAATGATGAATTAATGCTAAAACTATAAACACAAAAATGTATTAATTATAATATTATACAAATATTTTCGTTTATATTATATTATAGGTATACAATAAAATCAATAATGATTTCCTAGATGTTTTAGATATTTAATTCTTTGAAACGACAATGTAAGTTAAAAAATAGCACTAAAAACACAAAATTTAGCAAAATAATATAAAAAATAATACTTAAAATTATGTAAAACTGGTATTTTACTCCACCGTTATCTGAAACACATTTATAACTCACTTGGGTGTATCTAGGACACTGCAAAATATATTATGCAAATGCCACAAGTCACGACTCACGAGCCCTGGTGATTATAATTTCGTTATTCTTATATTACCAATCATTGTTGACAGTGCGCGTATTACGTTTTAGTATTACGTTTCTTTTGAAGCCTTAAAGTTCCCGATTCGCAACTTTGTTTTTACACATCAGTGCGCTCACATATTTCCAAACTCGTTGTTCAAAATCAACACTCTTGTGACTTGAAAACATACATTCTTTTGTAAAACCTCTCGACGATGAACGTTTTTTTAACTGAAATATAAGTGATATTAGTGGCGACATATTATTATATAATACGACGGTAAATTATCGTAAAATATAAAACCATGAACCATAAATATTCTACAGTCGTCGATAGAACTGACTGCTAGCGAGGAGAGGATGATTTGGCCAATAGTCACTCATACGTTGTCCGCGTAACCGTACATGGGTAACTCGTTACGAGGCCAGACAAGTATTGTTAATAATAACAAAAAACGATGGCAATAGTTAAGCGGACCATGGGGTTTTATGCGAGTATAATATTATAGTGGAGAGTCAGTAAAATGTTAAGAAAGTGGAGTGGGCTTGTTTGTAAAACAAAATCTTATATTTTATTTTTAAATATACTTCCAAATTCGTATAACCACCCTCCCCCCTTATGAATGTTTTAAACGTCAGTACTTAGTAGTACAACAATATATTTCTAGAACTGAAAAAATCAAAACATGTACCTATACTTTCTTTTTATTGAATACCTTTAATAAAACAAAATTGTATTTTCGCAGTCGTGCAATATTAATCGGATTAAAGATATTATGTGAATTTCAAAAATGTTATAAATAATTTTAAACTAATAAGTAATAATTAATAATAATCGTCTCCATATTACGAACTAGGTATCAATTATTATTAATGGTTGTCAAAAGTGGAATTTTTTTTTCGGAAGGCTTCTATAAAATCTATTGACACCTTCATCAAACTCAACATTTATATAGAATAGAAAATTCAAGTGTAGGTACTTTTTATTGCAAAATATCTTTAATAAAACAAAATGTTTCGCATACGTGCGAGATGAATCGGGCCAGGAATATACGATTCATGTTAATTTAAAAAATAGAATGCAATTTATAAATAATTTAAAATTGATAACTCCTAATCGGTACCATATTATACGAACTTCATATTAATAATGATCGTCGAACGTATGAATTTTTTTTTGGAGGGCTTATACGAAGTATTTGAGCAGGTTAATCTCCGGTGAGCCGCTCCCAATTTCCGACTATATACGAGTATAGTCGTATATTAGCCGGTTTGCATATTAAATGAAGACTGCGAGTGGTACGTAGGTTTACAATATACATATAGTTAGCATATTATAATACACAATAATAATTTTGTATTTACGTAATTGTATGCCACTCTTCGGGGGCTGCGGTGGAGGTAGGGGTAGAGACGGCGATGACATACCTGTATGTGGATTTTTTTTGAAAATTATTCAAATTTATTTGTATTTACATTCAAAATATTATGTACATAAAAAAACGTCTATTTACAGTATTATTTAAACAACTGGTAAATATTGTTTGGTAAAAAAATGCCATTATAATCTGAAACAACGTGCAATATTTTATATTCAACATTTCTTTTTTTTATCATTATTGTTTGAAAAATTCATCGAATTTACCGAAATATTATTTCACGTTGCGATGTAAAATAAATTCCTGGTCATTAGATCAGATTCCCCATAAATACAAAACGAGTGCGTAGGTACACAAAATCGTTACGAAAAATCCATATTTTGTTAATCGCAGTGATAGTCACGTATTCAAATAATATATTGTCCAACACGTACTGTTTATTTACATTTTAGATTCTGAGCGATGCGATGAACGTAGGTATTGATTTTATAATGATGTATGTTTTTTTATTTTTTGTGCCTGTGTACATGATAAGTAGTCAAAATAATGCTTCGATTTTCAACTTTAGTGCCCTGTTTAACGGGAAATTGAATCTAGTTGGTGCATTAAGGAGGTCAAAATTTTCCTGTAGCTTTAAAAAGGGCCGATAAAAACATATGAAAAATTAAGGAAAAACGGACATTTTCACGAAAAATCGGTTTTCAACAAAATTTATTTTGGTTTTTGGTTTAACTCTAAAATAATTGACTGTAAAAATACATTTCATTTTCACTGAATTTTTATATTATCATTTTATATACACCATAGTATCTACAAATATTTTGATTTATTTTGAGCTGTTTACGGACAAGTTTCTAATTTGTATAATATTTTTTTCTATAGATTTTAAACAAATTTTATTCGTTGGGTAAAAAATTTTGAAAATTGAATACAAGACTCCTAATATATTGTTACAATAGCAGTTGAAAAATATTAAAAATACATTGGCACAATTTATTTTTACAAGCGTTTAAAGATAGAATTTTGAAAAAATTAATCAAATTTAAAATTAGAAAAATAATTTTGTAATTAAATACTTATAAAATGTTCAACTTTTATTGCTAAGGATTTAAAATTTAAAACAAATTTCCACTTAAATAGCTTCTATATAAATTACTTTATTCACAATTATATCATCAAATATACCTAGTAATATATTATAGGCTGACTGACCATCTTCACTCAGAATCGTTTTTCTTACACATTGATATTATATCATTGAATTCAAATTTAACATCATCGATGACCCACTTGTTACCTTATCTACAGTGGAGCGAAAACCACTTGCCCACCTTTTTTTTTATTGTGTTTTCTTACTTGTTTTCATTAGGTACTATATTATTATTGTACTCATGCATGTTCAAAGTTTTGAACATTCATATACATATACATATTATTATATTGCATGGTGAAAAAATAACTTTCAATTATTCTGACATTTAAAACTATAAGCACGAAATAATATTATAATTGTTATACTTTCACTAACACGAGCTTATTATTTATAACAGAGTACAATTGTTACTGCCGTGTCTAGCGCGTACGTCGTAATTTATAGGTATGGTGGACAATCCCATACGATACGTATTAACATAAATAATAATATTATTAATTAAGATCAGTGGTGGGTTGATCATTATATAACAATAATATCAATACTTGATCTTATTATGTTGATAAAAATATCATTAAAAATTATTATTATCAATTTGGTTACAAAATATTGTACCCCCTAGAGTAACTATTTTGTAGCAACATTTTCTAAAACAAAAGCTTAAGATAAATTTTGTTTACCCCTAGTATTTTACTACTTAATAACTAGATATTTTTTTTTGTCTTTACTTTATAAAGATAAACCTAACACCGGCCACAGCTATCAGAACAATGTTCAAATCAATATTATTTAATGTTCAATAAATTGATTTTTTTTTTGAATTTTATGTCTGGAAGTTATAATCAAATCACAGATAGAATCGGTAGTGGATTTAGTTAAATTTTTGTTTGCGAAGAAACGGTACCTAAGTATATATATATATATATACCAATAATTACGAGTTAAGAAAGTATGGATGCTTAACGAGCTATAAAAAATTAACCGCTAAACTGTCTCAGCTCTTATCGCCATTACTCTTATCATAATGCTCCGGGAAAACTTTTACTTTCGCTTCTAGTGGATTAATATCTTAATAGTGTCATGAAATTAATTTATTATAATGCAATTGTGATTATGATAAAAAGCTAGGTGAATTAAGATTGTCAAGTAAATCATCACTTGGAGTGATAGTCGCGTACTTCCAATTTTACACAATATTATAATATTGTCAGCTGTTTCGGAGAGTGAAAACTGTTGTTACCACTGTGGTCACAAAAATTACAAATTAATCATAGCTCGTTGGCCTTTGGGCGTCCATACTGACTTAATTAGTGGTAATAATTTACATGATATGGTTTTATTTATCATGGTATAAAACATTGACGTTGTGCAAAACTCGTGATCTGAGCGTCGTTTAAAAATCTTTTTTATTCAACTTATTTTATTGTTTTTGAAGTAGAAACTCAATAGTCTTTCAACAGAAAATATATCACCAGGATAGCAAAACTGTAAAAGTACTGATCTATACCTCTCAGTGATGCCCGTGATCTAGTTATATTTTGATTAATTATTATACTATAATTACCATATATTTTTTATTGTAATTTATTATATCGATATTAAAAGTATCATTCATATGAACATAACATAATATATCAATTTAGTACTTTTAAAATTGCAGATCTTATACATTACGATTAATGACTAAATTATTATATTATTATCTTATCATGTTTGCTGGCATCAAACTGCAGACAGTTGAACATTTTATTGTTTAAATAAAATAAATAATTAATATTGCAAACATTTTCCGAGACTGCAGATATTACTGAATTAGTGACCTGTAGTTAGTCGTTTAATTATGGTAAGAGATTTGTGTGAATTCCTGTATCCATAGCTCTCATACTCGATTTAGGCGTATATTTACGTGTAATTTAAAAAAGTTCTGTGTGTATGCTATTTCCTATACCAGATCACTAACTGCGGGTGGCATACCCAAACATGTTTTATTCCCTCTATGAAAAATTCACTCCAATAGCTAATGACAGAAGCACTTTGTTTCGGATTATGTTCTTCATTAATTTTGGAGATTCAATTTGAATTCGTATTTGTAATATTTTATGTTTTTTTTTTTTTAATGTCTTAGTGTATCTACTGCATATGTAATTCCAAAAAAATCACTGAAAATAATTAAAATAATTTGAATAGATATACATATAATAAGTGCGATTCTTATACATCCTAAAAAATTAAAATTTGGCTACCGCCAATAAGTATAGCTAGGTACTTACATTTTAATTGTTGCAGTACTTCATTTATCGGTCTAGAGTCTAGACGGCCGTATAGCTACACCCAAATCCTTAATGAAAAATAAAAACTATATCTTTCATATTAAGGTGATGTAACGAATGACTTTTAAATTACTCATTTTTTCCACCCTTAATAATAATGAAAGAATATTAAAGTCGTCATATTAAGGACAACAAATATTCTGGAACAAGCAAATATTCAAATTTACGTAAATGTGCACTATTGTTTGCATTGATATTGATACTGCAAGTGCATGATCATCTATTAAGCTATATATGAATAGTGCCTACACTGTACATAATATATAAAATATTATATACTTATATTTTAATACAGATTTGTCATAAATTAAAAAATTATATTATATTTAATGCTAATTTAACAAATGTATTACCTACACCAGATAACTAAAAAGGTACACATGACTTGGTCCACATCTTTACCCCTTAAATACGCCACTGGTTGAAATCAACTAATTTTCTGAAAAATCCGAGTTAGTTTAATACCTCAAACTTCACAGATAGGATCTTTTTCTCTTGCCATTAAGTACTCATGTTTTAGTCTCGTATGTCCTAATCGCATTCGGTTTTCCATACCAACCTGTGAATATATTATCTAATATAAATGCATATTACGTTTATGAGTGATACGTCTTTCGCTAGGGTTTTCAAAATGATAATAATAAATAAACCATAAGTCCAAGTAAAATAAAAATCCCTAAAAAACTCACGACAGTTGTCGTTTTTGTAGTAATAATATTATTGTTATGTATTATAATTTATATTGGATCTGAATTAACGGAGTTTTTTGTGGAGACTTAACAATTTTACGCACCTATATAGGTACTGTTGTATTTTATACTATACACGAGCAAATTTTCAAAATATTTAGATTAATTTTATGCTAATGCCTGTTACAAGTGTTAATATTCATACCATTCTACGGTAAGTCGGTAATCAATGCACTCGAAAGTTAATAACAATAATATTATATAATATCATAGATTAAATAACAGTGTAGTTAGACCACTCCAATTCAATGATGTATAGCTCATTATTTGGATTTAATAATAGCATGGATTTTACTCACTAGTGGCAGATTGAAGCAGGATGAAGCCAAACATAAGTGCTTATTCCGTATTCACCTCCTGTCAAACAGTATGGTAACAGATTCGAAATGATTGTTTTTCAGGTGTGTCAGCTGGTAAAGTTCATATTTGATTTCATATAACAATATAATGAACTCGTTAATTTTTAGTTTTTATACTTTCCTAGAGTTATTACAACGCTAAAATTATCGAAACACAAGTAACCGTATGCGTTTTTTACAAAACTGTTTTATTTATTATAACATTTTAATGTTTTATACACTGTACCAGTGTGTAATTAGGAATTTGGTTTGGGGGGGGGGGGGTATATACGTTTTTAGCAAACATTAATGGTCATTATACCAATACTTTGATCAAAATGTTAGCAGTAATAAAAAGTTTTGGGGATCTATCCCCCTAATCACCCCCTCCCCTTAATTACGCCCCTGCACTGTACAGTGTTCCATCACAACTATTAATTCATAGTTCATACCTATTATTATAAATTGAACATTACTATTCTGCAGTTAACACGGCAATATAGAGAAACATAGCAAGAATTCCTATCACTCGTCGCGGTCACCAATCCCACAGCACGATGATCGACTGGAATGTCAATGCGTACCTCGTTCCTTCGATCTAGCACTTCCGGTCCGTGGTTCTTTGTCCTTATCGGCCGCAGCCGCAGATGGCACCATCTTTTATCCTCCACCAACGACATCCACACAGGACCAACTTCTTAGGTTACAAACAGTTCTTAATTGTTTTTCGATCAAATCAACTAATAATAAATGCAAAATATACTCAGAGCGCCCACCCATTTGTTTTAAATCATGGAGAGTTATTTAAAATCTTATTTTTGGAAATTGTATACTATATAAACTTGCAGAGCATATTATTATTTTCGAATACTTAACACTTTGTGTACTATTTAAGGGATATCCTGTGGCGATACACACTTTCGTTTTTCAAATGTGAACACCCACCCTTTTACTGTAATTTGTTTATCGGATAATCATTTTGAGCATTTTGATGCAGGCTTGATATAGGTACTTAAAGCGATATTCGAAAGAGTAGATTCATAGTAGGTATCTATAATAGTTTAGGTTGACAGACCATCTCCGTTCAGAATCGTTTTTTGTATGCAATCGAATTCAAATTTAACGCATACACATTTAAAGTGATTTTTACACCTTAACTCGACACCTACAGCAGAAAGGTTACCTAATTTTTTCATATGAATTTGATAATTCTGATAATAAATACTAATTATTTTAATATTTTTTACAGCTATTGAATTAAAAAGTAGGCAAATACACTATAACAAATGATTTTTTTAATTTAATGTCATGGACGGAACATATTTTATTTGTTTTAATTGTTTTGATGTTTATTTTTATGGCATAAAAATAAATAAACAGAAATGTGACAAAATATAATATTGTAAATTAAAGTGTACTAATGGCACAGAGTAATCACATTAATATCGGCGCTGTTTACATTATTGAACTTCTAAACTCATTTTTCATAATTTTAATGCAATAAGAAAACTGCTCGACACGTTAAAATATTATTGTAATGTGTTTGTGTTAAGCAATACTATAATAAAATAGTGTAATACTGGTATTCTTGTACGTTTGAAATCATTAGTGCATAATAATCTGCTCACTACCTTTAGGTGCACTATGACATGAATAAAATGATACATTTTATTACGCCGTCCTCGTTATTATGAATGGAAATGAACTTTTAAATATATTATATATACATTTGAATAGCGAACACAACATTTATGTACGGTATGATATTATATTCCTATGATGCAAACGTAATAACGAATAAAATAAACTAAAAGATGAGTCAAAACGAGAAAAACGTTTGAGTTTTGTTTTTGATTTACTGAGAGTGTGGTCACAAAGGAAGTTGTTGCCAAAAGTATTTTCGGTGAACCATTAACACAATATCTCATTTACGAGTGAATTGTACGTATATATAATATATATATACACTTGTCCCTTTGGTTGACCCGGACTTGTTTCTTGGCAACATATTAATATAATAAGAATTTCATCTTCAAAGTAAAACAATTTCATATAAAGACCTTTGTAATATTTCGTAAATTGTATTTATTTATCTTTGTAATATTATAGCTGCAGCAGTTTAATGGATACTCGCCATTTAATATTCCATGCGGTCGTTGTATGTTGCCCATCTCAAATGCAATTAATACGTATTAGTTCTACTTGTTTTGTGTTTTGAAAGTTATATTGTTTTAATTTGTCGTTAATAAATCGTCTGGGATTTTCATATTATAACCACTTCAAAATATTGTAAATTAAACATACAGAATAATTGAATAATATTATATTGGCGACGTGCTCTACATTTTCAATATAATTTGTCTAATCTCAATATATTAAGTGTAAAATACAGTTTGGATCAAATCTGTTAGCAAAATCATCAAAACTGATTAGTGATTACCATTTTTAATAAGCGTAATGATATTTACTGACATTGTCACGCTTTTTAAATAATCCAATTTTTGATCGCTGCTAGGCTTTAAAATTCCATTAGGGAAACTGACGGATGAACATCATCTGTATTTTTCGTTGAACGATAATATTGTTTGGCGGTCGGTAAAGGATTGCATACTATGGTTGGTTTATTATAATACAAATACTATTATAAATAATATAATCACTACAGAAATATAGTAATTTAAAAATTAAAAATATCACTGCGTATATACCCGCGTCTTCAGCTGTCTCGTAAGTTTCCCAATATACGTAACACTAATAAAATTTAAAATGCACACGTATTTTTAAAAAAAAATGTTAAGGTTTATGCTAGACTTGACGTCAAGATAGTCGCAGCTACAAGAACTTTTATAATTTACAATAAACTATCGGCACGTGTGGCAAAGACTCGTGTGTTGTATGAGCCGAGCTGGAAGTATAGGTGATATGTAATTATATAATGTTTCTTATAAAACGTACCATTTTCTAAACGGTAACAAGAATTCGACCATTCCGGATTATAACTTTCGCTGGTCGGATTTTCAAATCTTTTTTGAAAAATCGTTACGGTTTATGTTGGACTTTGACGTCACGGTCGTCGCAGCTGCAGGAACTTTTATAATTTACAAGGAGCTATCGGCACGTGTTCTGGACTCGCGAGTTGTGTGAGCCTTATTGGAAGTAGGGGATATGTAATAATTATTATTCTTATAGTACGTGCCATTGGCTAAACGGTTACAAAAATTCGATTATTCCGAAATACTTTACGTCGGACGTGGGGCGTATTTACTATAAAGTTTTCATCGCACAGTACTCCTCGGAGAAAATAAAAAGTTTTACGCATTTTTTACTACGTGTACCTATCTACTACCTACACAGTTAAAAATATAATATTGTCTCATTCGTACTCGCACAGGCCACTCTCTCCGTCTCCTATACAACATACTTCTCACACCGCCGGACTGCATTTGCTACTACGACCATTTTTTTTTTCAATTTTATGTTTTTGTTAGTTAAGTTTAAAAAAAAATTAAAACTTACACGATGATCTAGGTGTTATATATAATAACATATACACCTATTGTCGTATGCAACATAATCACTTGGCATAATGTTTAAACTTACCCGTCATATATTTTTACGCGTTACCTAACCGACATTGTGTGGTTATGATACCTGTTCAAGATTCAAAAAAAATATATAATTAATAATAATGTGTACAAATTGTCCATTGTTCATTCCAGCTCAACTATTTCTCCAACAATTATATTTCCATGATTTGTAACCGTATTATTTGTAGGTAGTTCGAATAAATCCAATATTAATTTTCGGATAATCCCATATAAGATTCCCTTTAAAATATTTATGCTCAAAAAAATAAAATGTAATATTTTAGCTTGCGACATTTCTTTTTGAATAAATAAATAATGAATTAGTCAACTTTCAGTCATTATAGAGACAATTACATTTTTAAATGTATTTTAAAGACACGAGAATGGAGAATTATTTTTCATCAAAAATACAAAAACTAATTATTCTCTTTTATCACCTTCAAACATTCTTAAATGTCCGTTAGCAATTTATTCAACTATAATTAAGATTTATTTTTGTACTGTGCATTTTATATATCGTCGAGACATTAAAACTTAATTAAATTCAGAATAACTAGTCAGTTAATATTAGTTATTCTATATATTTTAAGTAAATACTTTTACATTGTATACTTCCTGTATTCTGTAATTTATATTTATTGTACTTTGTTATATTGTTCGTCATATTAAATAAATGTTTGCAATATTCGTTGAGGTATTTCAGCAAGTAAATACATATTAGATTATAATATTGTATAATGTGTTTACAATGTGGGCTTAAACTTTTTATTAATAACAAATAAATAATATTATAATAATTCACTTCAAATATCTTGTTTAATGGTTATTCCAGCGAAGTTATTATGTAATTTAAAAATATATATAATAATCCATCAGATAATATCGGCTGTTTTTTGATATCAATGAATTATTAAAAATGTTGAACAAAAAATCATATCTATTGGATGTATCTATAGTCTATACATAAAATAATACATAATTATTTTTTTCTATTTTTAGATGAGGATATTTACGCAAATACGCAACACCAGTTGGTTGAAATCAAATTTGTATTTTAATATAGAAAGACTTATTTTTTTCATCAAATATTTATATTACCATTTTCTAGACATAATATTATATTGTTACCCTGTCAAAAAATTCAACCATTTAATATGGAATTGCTCGCCTTTTTTCAAGCATTTGAAACATCTGCAATTACACATTTAAACAAAAAAAGAAAGAAAAGACTTTCCTTCATCAAACGATTTTAGTTATTTTTGCTGTAGCTTAAAAATATTAATCATTGGGACTTGCAACTTTTCACCATTACATAAAGGTACCTATACAGTTTTTCAATAGATTACAATTACTTTTTAAAAATATTTGGAGATAATATTCTAAGCTATTTATCATAACACGGACTATTTAATGATCGTTGCTATTGACTTGTGAATAATAGCTATGTATAGGATTATTCACAAAATCTAACACATATTTTCTTTTAAATAAATAAATAAAAATTCTTATTTTAGATTCTGAACGGAGCGAGGGATCTAGTGGTTTTATAATGGTGTTTATTTATTTTTTATCCTGTATACAAAATTTCTACCAGAAGAAGTGCTTTGATTTTAACATATTATAGTATCTTATCTTTTAGCAAATTGGAACAAGATGGCACTTTAGAGAGGTAATTTTTAGATTTTGTCAATAGTTATTTAATAGCAAGGGAAAAACCACCGATAAATTACAAAAAAATCACTAAAAATGGGATTTTAATTTCCAACGTTTTGTTGATGACCATAGAGACGAATAAAAATCTAAATAAAAATAACGATTTTAGTTATTTTGTTGTAATTTATCTATAATATTAATTCAACTTTCAGACTATAATAAAATATAATATATCCAGACTGACAAACCGTCTCCGCTCAGAATCGTTTTCCGTATACAATGATATGAGATCATTGAATTCAAATTTAATACCATCCATTGTACAGTGACTCACTTGTAACCTACTGTACAGCAGAGCTAAATCTACTTATCCGCTTTTTTAAAATTGTTTTAATTATACTTAATACCATATTTTTAATTATTTATAGATTTCATGGGTTAGACCATTTAAGCAGCGTCTTGTGGCGATACAAACTTCTTATTTTCAAAAGCGATTCAACCTATTTTACTCTAAATTATTTAGCCGATAGTTTTTTGTAATGCTAATGCATCTAAATCTAAATGTGATCAAATAGTCTGAGTTATCAAAATTTATTTAGTAAGCCCATAAAAAAGGTTTTAAAAATATATAAATCAGATATAATATTGTGTCTAGTACCTATGTAGATTTACTACACTAGTTTTTAAAAACTTTAGGATTTTGATGGATTATTATTAATTAGTAATTACTAAAGTTTTCGAATCATAGTAGTATCCATATCTTCCCAACCTATTATCTTGGATCTAAGTACAAAAGGTTAAATAACTCAAAAACTACTAGTTAAAATTTGTATTTAGATACATCAATATTTTCAAAAAAGTTATTTATAAAGTCATTTTTTTTTTTTGAAAATAATAATTTTGTATCACCACTGAACACTTTTTAAGTATAATTAAAAGTTCCAACATCAGAATTTTGAATAAAGTATCGTTATTAAAGGAAAACGTTGGGGGTGAGCATGCTTGGTGAATCACCTATTGTATAGCAAATCATACTGTATATAGAGGTCCTTTTAAATTTTATGTAATGTTTTCGGTAAACATAACTACATAAGTTCGACTTCAACCAACTAGACTAAGAAAATACATTATTATATATTAGTTATAAAATATAAAATAAACTATCTTTAGGAATAAACGCTCATCTATCTGTCTCCCCACGGTCGCTCGGTATAGTTTTTCATATACAATGATTAGGTACCATTGAATACAATTCAACACACCCATTACATGCATCTAGTCAATGACAAAGAACACTAAAAATCTACAATACAGCAGAGCTAGTTCTTTCGGCTAAAATAATTGCATATTATTGAGTTGGAACTTTCTAGGGAAATTTAAATGGCGGCATGCATTTTATGCTCTTATTGTAAATTCTTTTTAACTTAGTATTTCGCAAACCTTATTTTCTTCACAAAAAATAAGAAAAAAAAACAATACCGTATACAATTGTATAATAGGTAGGAACTTAATTTTAGTCATGAACCTTTTATGTACAGTATAATTTCATAACTATTCCTTGTCATAATATTTTATTGTGGTGCGGGTCGGAAGTAAGGAGTCTAATAATTATACTAATTTAATTAATACTAATTTACATACGTATAATTAGACGTTTACACTTGGCAGAAGTATGATGGTAAGGAAGTAAATCTAATAAAAAAATCGCTTTCATATTTTTTTAATTATATATAATTATTGGTTAATTTAATATTTTTGAATGTTGATTGATTAAAATTATAAATTAAACATGGATTTTTATTTTTGACGATTTACGTAACAGTATAATAACTGTTCTATAATAGAGTTCGGCTATAGGGTTCATCATGAACACACGTACACTGCATCGTATCGTATTCGCTCCGTTATCGCTGTGCGCTCTCATTAGTAATTGATTACGGTCACTATATTGTCTAACTACAGTTCCAATTTTATAATAACATCATTACGATGAACAACGTTCAGAAAACTGGTCCCGCTTCGCCGCGTACACCAAAACCCACAAAACGAAATTTGTCATCTTCGTCAATTTCGCCAAGTCAAAATGATAAAAAAACCAAAGTCTATGTTACATCAAACCGTTTCACCCAACTCGCCACTAATGACACCAATGACGTAGCAACAACTACGCCCTTAACCAACCTCAAGAAAGATCCTGTAAACTCGCCTTGCATTGAACAAGACAAGGGGCCTCCAGCTCCACCAATCCATATTAAGAACATAAAAAACTACTCCGCTTTCAATAAGGTATTAACCAACATCACCGACCCAAATGGCTTTACCTGTAGGTCAACGCCGTCATACATAATCATACAACCTGCAAATCGGGAATATTTCAATAAAATCATTGAACACTTACACGAAACAAATGCTAGTTTCCATTCATACACAAAAAAATAACAAAGATGCTCTTGACATCAAGTTTCTACTTAATACCAAAGTTTCAATTGAGAAACCACATAAAAAGGCACGCGGCCCACCACAATGTCACAACTGCCAACTCTCCGGACACACGCGAAACAATTTCTGCCACGAACCTAAATGCGTAAAGTGTGGTGGTAATCACCCCACGAACGAGTGCTCCAAAGACCGTCATAGTCCGCCTAAATGCGCCCTTTGCACAAAGGAACACACTGCAAATTTCAAGGGATGCCCAGTTTACAAAACTACTTTCAAAAAAACAGTCCCAAGAGTCCGTCCAGCCAAGGGCTCTGATTCCAACGCCCAGTCCAAGACCAAACATGCGGAAGCCACAAAAATTCAACTATCACACACTGAGAATAATATCGCCGACGCTATATCAACTTTTATTTCAAACATAAACTCATTAATTGGTCCCCTTATCTCCCTCCTCACGTCAGTCTTAAACGCACTTAAAGCTAATAGCAGTATTCCATAATCTTATCTCTTCGTTTTATCATTATATTAATAAATATCCTCATTAACTATCCAAAAACGTCAAATTGTATTCCCAATAACAATCTCAATAATTTTACCTAAATATTAATTATTTATTATCAATATAACTTATGTCATAAATATGTTACTTATAAATTTTAAAATTGTTAAAATACTTGTAAAAACACCCAGTGTGTTGAAACATTTTAAGTTATAATAAATGAAAAAAAAACTGTTCTATATTGTAAATTTGTATGTTTTTAAGTTCTTGATTGAAATTCTCAGCATGATAATTATCATTATAATAATACTTCTGATTAGGATTATACTTTCATCTACTATAAGGTTATAAGTTTTACTTAAGTAGGTAGGTATTTCATATTTTGATACAATGTACATCTTCTCAAATTCTATACTTAAAAAATATCATCTGCGACCGTATAATATTGTATTAATAGTATATTACTGAAATAATTTAAATGTAACTAGTTACGTAATAGTATAAAAAACCGACGAGCTTCCAATTCTGGAAGATTTTATATCCGATTATTTGTCATTGCTTCCAGATAAAAACACACAAAAAACTATTAGGTACCTATTCAAAAGCGTGATGGTCCGTATCCCATTCAACTGTACGTACAGTTAAACGTAGATAAACGTTTATCTACTTGTCTGTTTTCATCAAACATATTACGTGTTTAAATCTTAAATGTTTAAACATCTCATTCCTTGTAACCTACCTATCTATGTTTCATTATGAAGTATTATTGCTGACAATGAGATCGTTTGAGATCTGGTTTGGGATATTAATACACTGCGATTAAATATTGACCAAACAGTTAATAAACTTCATACGATACACTATGTTATATAACATTTATATAATATTAAGTGCTTAAAGTCTATATATAGCTGTAGATGCATGCAGCGTAGTTATTGTGGTCTAGAGAAATTGCTTTATTTTTTACGACTGATGAGCTATTATATCTACACCGTGGACGTATTTGTTACATTTGGACCATTCGTGGATGGGGTGGCACCTACACCTACATAATATCATAATATAATATTTTTCTAAAACGTATTGACATTATCACTCTGTATAAATAATTATTTAAGGGATTCGACGTTCGCGCGCGTTGAGCTTGGAAAGTCTTTTGCAGCGTATAACTGTTGAGGATCAATCACGTGAGTACCTACGAGTACGAAAAATACATTTTCTCATCCAGAACAACTGTAGGTTGGTGCATACTAAAATATTCCACGTGTTCATTCGTGTTCTGGGGGGGGTCATTATATTTTAATGTGATAAAATGTTTTGGTATTAATATTAATACGTGATGAAGATTTTTCAAAAATACACACACTTTTGTCATACGATTGCAGTGCATATTCGATTTTCAATGATACATTTCAGTTATATGTAAAAATTATTTAACAAGGTTTATTCGGTACCAAATAGTCTATCATACAACTTACGTAACTATATAAACAATAATTAATTTTAAATTAATTTTGGATCAATATTTGTTCAATAGCAAAACAAAATCTTGTTGTGCTGCTGTATTGATAGTAAAATCAAAAGAAACTATTCAAAAAGCCAACGTTTTCTTAAGTAATTTTATCAGTTATTTTCAATGAATAGTTTTTCTCATTTTATTATGTTTTCTATTTATGTTTGATGTGATGACGGTCAAAAGCGTTCAGTCATCTAACGTCGATCAGAACTAAGGCCCTATAAAAGAGCTGTTCTTTTATATTTCGTATTTTTCGAAGATGAATGCGAAGAATTTCTGTTAGATATTAGATCATATAATCCTTAACGGATACATTTAATTTATAACGTAAATCCTAACATACGTAATATATTATTTAGATGTCAAGTTTTTTATTTTATCATATAATTTACAGCGTAGATACCTAGTAGTCACATAACATGACAACATTTATTTAATTGTATTTATCTCACTTTCGTGTAAGATAACATACGATATTTTGTTCGACAACGGCTGTAGAAAATATAAATCGTGTTTTATATCCATTAAATCTAACGATCTTTTCTTAGAAAGAACAATGTCCGTATAAACTAATTAAATAGATTAGAAATATAATTTACGATATAAACTAGTTTTGGAAATAGAAAATCTTTCTAACGGAAAATCTCATAAGACTATAAGAGGGAATAAACTTCAAGACCGTGTAATCATTACGACCAATAATCATTATGTAGCCAATATCTATTCAGATTATTTTTCATTGGAAATTAAACAATACCACGGATACTGAACAAATTATTATACTACCTATGAAAAGTAATAAATACATTTGTTTACATTTTACACTGTAATTAGATAGTTATATTTATTTTAAAATATATGTTTATAGTTTATCTCTTGCTTTTTACATGGAATCAAATAAAGCTTACTATAAACATAGATATTAATATATTATAAGACTCGAGTTATAATAATAATAATAATAGTAATAGTACAATTTATACGTACTATATATTATATTATTATTTTGAACATTTCAGATGACTGATATGCATAACACTCATTCAGTCTAAACCATCGAGCATATACATAATATATTACGTCCGAAATCTTGAACATACCTAACCTCTATTGTGATCCGATGTGCTTGAGTACGGTGCATTGTGTAGCACCCTCCATCGAATCGACCAATAAATATGAAATAATAATTGTTCGAAACCGTTGGATAAAATCGCTATTTTTCATGGTTATTGTCGTTATGCAGATGAAAGCAATAATAATATGCGTTCGAGAAGTGTGCTTGCTAACCACTATATTCCGAGAAAATATAATAAAAATGGAATACGAGTGTTTGAGAGTGTCCCTGTGAAACACTATAATGATTCGAAAATAATATTACCACGTTGTAAAATCACGGCGTGGGGTCGTATAGCGTTCGATATATACGTCACACACAGAGCGATTCTTTTAAGTTTTAATACATTATCCCATTGACTCTCGTGTTTGTAAACGGTGTAGGTTAGCTTTAAACCAAATACTTTTCAGTCGATAGGTAGAAAATATATTCGCTGACATTCGCAATGAAAATGTTCTACCATTGTATAATATGAATTGCAAAATACAAAAGACAAAAATATAAACTGTAAATATTAAACAATTTTTTCTTCGAATTCATAAAAATATCGAGGGATTTTGCATTAGAATAAAACCACTTTGTAAAAAATGTCTATATAATATTAATTATATTTATTTTGTTCAAGCTCGGCAATAATCACAACAAAACATTTAGTCAGGTACAATCGACATACGCCACCGACGAGCTCTCATCCGTATACGTAAAATACACCATACCCAAAACGGAAAATTGCGTAGGTACCTAAATATTACTATAACATCATAGGTAAGTCTCTTTAGTCGTTGCGGTTCGACTACACAGTGGTATCGGCAGATTAATTAATATTGATTTAGTGTTTAGTCGTTTGTGGATTCTGCAGTGTGTTTTCCGGAAGGTCCAGATTTTAAATCTCGGTCTGGCCCACTTTGGATGGTTATGTATAATATCGGTTGGAAACCAAACGGCTGACCCGGAGTCTGATTAATTATTCCATTTCATGCCATCAGTTTTGGTTTTATCCTATACTGTAAAATAAAACCACAAAAGAGAAAATAATTTTAGATGTGAGTCATTGATTTTATTCTTAATTCGAATCGTGCGAGGAAGTGGAATGCTTACTTTAGGAACACGCAATAGTAGATTAGCTTTGATGTGTCGTGAGTTACCGATTTATCTATTACTCAAAATCATATATTTTTAAAAAGAAGGCATATGACATGTCGTAAAGAAAAATATTTGGCAGATTGACTTTTGGTAGACAGTTTCTGTTAAGCTATTACAAGCTCATCTCCAACTATCGAGAAGCTTAGATGAACCAGAAAACTTAAAAACACTTAGACAGATGTGAACTATATTTTTTCTTAATCCAAAATTGATGTTTAGGCATAGGAAATGTATTCTTTCTACGGTTCGTCCTTACGTTATGAATATTATACTATACACTACGATTTTTTAATCTTGTAGGATTGACATTCTATTTTAAGCTGAAAAACTATAATAATATGGAATGTTGGAAAAAAAGCCACCGAAAAAAAAGTCAAATAAAAATTAATAAATATATAAAAAAAAATACAATTTAAGTATTAAATGATTATTTTTATTATTGAACATAGTTGGTCATAAAATTAAAGTTTAGGAAAAAAATTCAAAAATGTCAGTTGTTGTTGTCAATTATATTATTAATTTTATAATAATAGCAATAGTATTCTATTGTAACGATGTGTTTTTTTATTTTTTTTGTGCGTCTGTCATCGACTTTTGGGGCAGTAAATATGGTTCGATTTCAACTTCAGTTTCTTGTTCGATGGGAAAGTGAATTTACTATTTAGTAGGTGAATTAAGGATGTACAAATTTAAAATTCCTAGTAGTTTTTAAAAGCAAGGGAAAAAACAAAAAAAAAAAATAAAATAAACAAGGAAAAACGGAAATTTTTAAGCAAAATTGGTTTTCAAAAAAATCATTTTCAGTTTCAAATTTTTAAAAACATTAAATATTAAAATATATTAATAATTTTCCAAGTACTATAATAAACAAATAATAATAATTCAACTTAATCAGCTAGGTATCGTATTAATAATAATTAATAACAATATAAATATAGGTACTATGAAATATCTTAGGCTGACAAACCGTCTTTCTGGTTAATTAATAAGTCAGTACTCAGTAAGTATAATATAACTTGATATATATATGTACTATGTAGCTTATACTACAACATGCACATTTAAAAAAGAATCACTCTGTAAAAAGTATATACATTACACATATCTATGTGTAAATCTTTTACTGCCCCAAAGGCCAAAAGGCGACGACATACGCACAAAAAAAAAAATAAAAAACACATTATTACTATAGAATACTATTGCTATTATTATAAAATTAATAATATAATTGACAACAACAACTTAAATTTTTAAATAAATAAATTTAATTTTTTGTCCTAAACTTTAATTTTATAACCAACTATGTTCAAAATTAAAAATAATAATTTGATACTTTAATTCTTATTTTTCCCGTGAATTATTTTTCCGTGGCTTTTTTTTGTATGGCTATTTTTCTGACTGCCAATAATAATATGGTTGTGAGGTGATTTAAAAAAGAAAAAGATGAAAGTGGTATGGACTCATGATGTATAATATTCCTAAACATATTAATATTGTAATTTTCAGGAATACTGACTTAACATATATTTTACAAAAAACCTTTAAAGATTACCGGACTTAATATTAAGCATTTTACATCAGGTGCCAGTCTACCTTCATATATATATATATATATATACGTGCACGTGAGTATACCTACGTTGGTCGTGGTCTGAGAGGGAAGTGATGTCGGTGGCCAAAGTGAGCAGTATGTATATAATGTATAATATATATTTAGCTCAACAACCGCCGCGGGCAGATGAAACTAAATAATAATTAGAACTGCGCCACTGCTGTACATGGTCGCGGTAATGGTATAGCGTCCCGTTCGGTACATAATTCCATTAACGGACCATAATACATATATAATATACATATTATACGCGTGCGCGAATATACGTCTACATACCATGTATATAATACGGTGAATTATACATTATATAATATTGTAATACGCTCTCAGGTTTTAACGACGGGCCGCAATGTTAGCCTGCAGACTCTTACCCGGCGGCATCATTTGCAAGTCCGGGAGAGGACGCGGCATTTCCCTCTCAGATTTAGCCCGTTTAATATAATGCCGCTACTGTCGGGAGGGTGGACAGCAGTGGTGGGCTTGCGGGTGTGCAAAAAAGGCACAGAGACACGCCCTCAACCCCCCGGGCGATTGCGTTTTGGGGGTAAAAAATAAATAACGTTTACGACAATAATTATACCCAGAGCTTCTTCGTGATATTATCACGGTACAGTCGTATATTATGTGAGTATATAATATATCATGTACATTAATATATATCATGTTCTACAAGGTGATTATTAATTTATCAGTAAACGCAGTCATATATTATCCGTACCTATGAAAATAATAATGTATATTTCTTATTTTTTGTATACACATATGAAATCATATTACGACTCGATATTTTTGAAAAAAAATTAAATATTATAATAGTTTTTACTGTCATCATTTTCGATTTTAAACATTTTAAATGAAACTTACATTTTAGGATTTTGATCGGAGCGAGAAAGCTGATGGTTTTACAAGATGATTATTATTTTTATCCTGTTAACGAAATTTCTACCAGAAGGAGTGCTTCAATTTTAACATATTATATAGTATCTAATCCTTTAGTAATTTGGATCATGATGGCACTTTAGACAGGTAATTTTTCGATTTTCTCAATAGTCTTTTAACGCCACAGGAAAAACCACTGAAATTTAATTTTCTAACCCATTTTTTCTAACGCTTTGTATATCACCATAGAAACAAATAAAATTTAAAAACTACCTAATTCCCACTATAGGTATATTATATACAATTAATGGATACTTATTAATACATATTTATAATTCATACATTTTCTTTCATCCGCTCAGAATCGTTTTAATATCGAATGCAATCATTGCATTCAAATCGAATACTGTAATATTACACTATCCTGTCCGGGAACCGAAGGGACGATGGACAAACTTCCACTACCCCTGACCTACTCCACGCCGCTGCACATCCTCGACTTTTTAATCTTATATTCCAAAGCAAAATTCTACTAAAGGTTAGTTTTATTTGCATACAGATAATTTAAAGCATAAAATGTAATATAATATACATATCTTTCTTTGGCTTGCAAACACCGTCTGATTATTGAAATATATAATGACAATAGTTATTATTTTTAGTGTTGGTAGATCGTCGTAACTTGTAATAGTTTATCGGGAAAAAGTGTACATAAAAATAATTAAATTTGATAGGTTATGAAAGTTATTATTATTTTAAATTGTATGAGTTAAACGTTGATATTATCATCATTGGTTTTTGTTTACAGTTGATTAAAGTTTCACGCTTGATAATATTTGGCGTTGTTGTTCTGTGATTTGAATAAATTTGAACTGTGTCAGCACTTATAGCGACAGTGTCTTTTTGGCCTTTCCCGTTTAATATAATTTTTAATATTCGGGAAACTTATATATTTTGTTTAAACTTAGTAAATTTGTAAACATTATAATGGGTAATCAAACAGTAGTTGAAAAGTTTTTAATTTTTTTAATTTGCTAAGGTATTTGGTAGAAGGCTGCTCTAATTTTCTCATTGAAAGGCATGCATCAAGCCTCGAGAGACTTAGGTATACAAAAAACTTCGATAATCCTTGATATTTGAAGTTCTTTGTATGCAGGAAAAAGTTACCTATGAATAGTTGAGTACCTATGAACACTAATAACATGGTATTGTATCAAAAATATTTTTTTATAAAAAAACTGTATATTTTTGGTTATTAGCCATAACCTCTGTAGCGCATAACCGGTTTTATAAATCAAAAGAAAACTACAAATTTGTTTTTGGTTAGCGTCCTGATAAAATTAATAAATTATTGATTAATGAATTCAGAATTGCACTGTATAATAATAATTTATTCGACGGTAACTTATTGTTTGCAGTTTACGTCAACCGTAATTTTATATATTTTTAATATTATGTATATAAAACCAATTTTAACAGTCCTGTAAGAGGTCACATTATCGTCGCACGAAATTAGTGTATAAATAAGCAAATATTGTTTGAAATATAAGAATTTGGCAGTCCCCAAAATCTTGAATAATCTTAGGATTTAATAAAAAAAAAATTGTGATCGCGTCATTTTTTACGGTTAAGAAACTAAAAAGCATTAGTGTGTGGCTCTGGTCCACAGATGCAAGTTGCAAAAAATTCTTCCAAATTAAAAATCTATAGTACCTATACTATATCCTGTTTACATGTAATGCGATTATTCGTGGTGAGTTTTCACCATAGCTAGTTGACAGATATTTTCAATTTCGACGGTCCGAGTAAGCGACCTTTTCTGGTCCGTGGTCATATACATATACACAACGTAACCCTATAGGAGTGCAGGCGAAAAAAGCTTATTTTACTCTGTTACCCGTAAGGGTGTATATGGTACATATTATTATATAAATACGTTACCTAACTATTTGCACCCTGCATATACACATACGTCACACACACTATTTTGTATTAAAATATGACATTATTGTGACTCATACATGATGTTTAGGTTATTTTTTAAAATTCTTGAAACATCCATCGGACATGTTAGTTAGTTTCAATAAGTAATGTTGAAATCCTGCAACGGAGAAGTGGACAAACATTTCACGGGGTAACCCCGTACCACTCCACTCCGCTCATCTAAACTTTGAATATTTATAACTCATACTTGCCCCAAATTCGATTTTTATGTATCAAAATACTAAGAAAAATATTCTGCTTTGGAAGATAAAATTAAAACCCTATGTTGTCATTCAAAAAAGTAAAATACTCAAAAAATTATAAGGATAAAAAATATTTAAAAATATAATTTTTTAAGAAAAACGTTGTTTTATAAGCGACTTGAAGACTATGTAAAAAAATATTTTCAAAAAAATTTACACTTTTTGAAATAATGAGTGTTCAATGATATAAGAATCACCCGGTATATTATAGTCATGATAAGATTTGACACAATGACAGTGCTTTGAAATTCATCAAAATCAAATATTTTTCTATAGCTATTATAAAGTGCTTATTAAGGACAAAATATATTATTTATAGGTCGTTTTCCTAAAATAAAAAGAAACAGATAATATCGTTTGTATTATATCATAACTGTAATAAATATTATTTTCAGTGAATAGGTAAAATGTTGATTTTTTGTTGGGTATTAAACAAATACAAATCAACTTTTATACAGAAAGTAATACATATCTACTATTTAGTGTAACAATATAAAAAGTACAATTTTTCCCCTTGAAATTCATCAACTTATACCGGTAGATCATTTGTTTTTACATAAAAAAATATAACAACAGACAATCATTTACGCTGTTTAATGGGCAGTTAAAAATAAATGGAGTGTTAATTGGCAATCTAATGGAAACGAACTACGCTATAGTTGGAAGGTACACCGTCGAGCCATTAAACTCGCGCAGTCGTGCCTCGTGGGTCATATTATTACATCTCATAATTTTACAAAGTATTGTTCGTCGTTGGAATGAAAACTTTTTAGTTTGATATTTTTCTTTGTTCATAACTATTATACATAATTATTATGCTTACTGTCGGTAGTTATTATTTAAATTCTACAGAGGTATAAATCATAATTCAATTATTATGATGTATATGATTTCAATATAACATAATATGAAAAGGTCACACATTAGTTGTGTTGACGCGTCAAATTGATAACACAATTTTTAGTATCACGTTCTTTTTATTGTATTTTGTATTAAAAAATTAATTAATTATATATATATATATATATGTACACGAATATGGACAGCAGGGACTCGCACGTAAACTCAACCTACACAGGTGATTAACGAGGTGAGCGTACCCGAAAGTCTAATCAACTGTTAAAATGTCGGGAATATAGTATTGGTCTTGATTAAAAATGTTGGGACGGGACCAAAGTATTTTTTGGGGTCGCTCAAGTAAGTGTCGTTGATAGAATACGAGGGGAGCGAACACCTCCACAGGCACGCTGGGTGTGTCACATTTTTGGTGGCTCTGATAAGAGCAGTTTCTCCTTTAAATGCCATTGGTGGACATTTTGGGATGCTGCGGTCATTGGTAGAGGTGGGCAAAATATATCGATTTTTTATCGTTGATTGTTTTATGTCGATGTATCGAGGAAAATACCAATGTTTTATCCGGATGGTCTATGCTTTGAAAGTTTTGTAATCATCACAATAGTATCATCAAATAAACCTACTTAGTTATATCATATTCTGACAACCCCACCTTCGCTCAGAATAATTTTTCGTATACAATGATTTTATATCATTGATTTCAAATTTTACACCATCAATGAAAGTGAGCTATTTGTAATCTACTGTAGTCTGTAAGTATTAGACAGTATCTTGAAATTTAAGCAGAAGTCGTTAAAATTAGTCAGAAGTCTTGGAATTTAAAAGAAAGTCAATGAATTTAGACAGAAGTATTTCAAATTAGAGGGAATTCTTGGAATTTATAGATAAGTGTTGGAAGTTTGACGGAAATCTTAGTATTTTATGCGAAGTCTTGTTATTTAGACGGAAGTCTTGAAAAATAGACAAAGACCTTTGAATTTAAACCTAGGGGGAAGTCTTGAATTTAGATGGAAGTCTTGGAAGTTTGTCGGAAGTCTTTGAAATCATATGGAATTCTTGGAAATTATCACGATAATATCATCAAATATAACTACTTTATAATATTCTAAAAGACCTTATTCCCTCAGAATCATTTTACGCATACAATGATTTTATATCATCAATTTCAAATTCACACCATCTATTAAAATGAACCATTTGTAACCTACTGTATTACTGTAAGTTAGACAAAAGTTTTGAAATTTAGAGGGAAGTTTTGGAAGCTTGACGGAATTATTGGAATTTAGATGGAAATCTCGGAATTTAGACGAAAGTCTTGAATTTAGATGGAAGTTTTGTAATTAATCATAATAATTTCATCAAATATAACTACTTAATTATATTATATCCCGACATGATTTTATACAATTAATTTCAAATTAAACACCATCCATTAAAGTAACCGATTTATAATACCTACTGTGGTACTGTAAGTTAGTCGGACGACTTGGAATATATACGGAAGGTTTGATAGTTAGACGAAGTCTTAGAATTTAGAAGAGAGTCATGGAGGTCAAGTTGAAGTCATGGAATTAATCTTAATTATAACATTGAATATACCTACTCAGTAAGATTATTGGCTGTCAGACCGTCTTCACTTGGAATTGTTATTCGTATACAATGATTTTATATGATTTATTTAAAATATAACACCATTCATTACATTGACCCTCTTGAAATCAACTGTATTACTGTAAGTTGGAAGGAAGTCTTTTTATTAGGACGGAAGTCTTGGAATTTTGACGGATGTCTTGGAAGTTAGACGGAAGTCTTCGAATTAATCTCAATTATATCATCGCATATACCTACTTAGGAATATCTTTGGTTAACAGACCGTCTTAGATCAGAATCGTTTTAGGTATACAATAATTTTGTATCGTTGTTTTCAAATTTAACACCATCCATTACATTGAACAACTCAAAAAACCTGTACAACTACAAGTTAATAGGAAGGCTTATAATTTAGACGGAAGTCTTTAATTTAACGGATATCTTGAACTTTAATATAATAATAATTTATTCAACTTTTTCATAGTAATGATTACATTTAAATTTTAAATTAACATTTTAAGTTGATACCTACTCTCTATAAGCAATAGCTTGTGGTAAGAGTAGGGAGTCTTAATATAATTACAATAATTTTTACACAATTTTACAATACATAATATGTATAAAAGTGAATACAAAATAACCGAAACAAGTCCTAGAAATACAACAAATACAATTGGTATTATAATAAAGACGGATATTAAACAAGATTTTCAAAGGACTGCATATACATATTTTTTAATATTTTTTTAAATTTGACATCATTATCAATCAATTTGATATTTGTTGATAGTCGATTAAATAGGTTTATCCCTCTGTTTATATAATAATTACTCATCAAAGATGTGTTATATTTGATTACTTTAGATGGAAGTATTGGAATTTAGAGGGATGCCTTGGAATTTAGATGGGAGACTTGACAGTTAGACGGAAGTCTTGGAATATAAATTAATTAATCACAATTATATCATCGAATATACCTACTTGGTAATATCTAGTATTTTGAAGGAACGAGTTCTAAAAGGACAGGATTCCTGGAACGAATTATTTTTATAAAAAAAGAACTAGTTCTTTTTTTTAAGGAAAAATAACAAAATTGTTCGTTCCTTTCTAGTTCCAATAATTTACACAGATAAGTATGTAAAAATTGAAATTAAGATATATTTTTTTTAATGTGTATAATGAATATTGCTAATTAGTTATCATTATCGAGTTTCGACGTTAAGACAATTGATATATGTTTGCCAAAAATTAAATTTTGAAAAAAATCTCAAAATATATAATCATATAGGTATTGCATAAACCTACTATAAAATATGTACCTACTTGTAATTATATATTATAATTAAAAATTAATGAAGTAGGCATAATATGAAAAAAAAAACATTAATGATTAAATAAGAATTTTTATTTTATTTGGAACTAAAAAAGAAACTTGTTCATTTTATAAAGGAACGAATTCTTTTTTTTTAAGGAACTTGCCAAACACTGTTAATATCATTGACTGACAGACCGTCTTCGCTTGAAATTGTTTTTTGTATATATAATTGTTTCATATCATTAATGTAAAATAAAATACCATCCATTACAGTGACCCACTTGTAATCAACTGTAGTAATATAACTTAGACGGAAGTCTTTTAATTTAGACAGAAGTCTTGGGATATAGTGGAATATAGGTGGTAGTCTTGGAATTGCTTCTATAGAAACTCTTTGTCATGTGTTCTAAATTAAGATATGTCTGGAGTCATGTGTTCACCCATCAAAAACATTTTATCTAAATGAGTTTGCCTGTCGAAAAAATAGTGCCTTATCGTGTTTGCGTGTGTTCCCATATTATAATATGTCTGAAGGTGTGTGTTCACCCATTAGAAATAATTTATCCTAATGTGTTTGCATGTGTTCCCTATTAATAATGTCTTGAGTTATGTTTTCGCCCATTAAATTCACTTTATCTAAATATGTTTGCACGTTTTGTCTATCGGGACCTCTTTTCCTTAGTGTGTTTTTAATTGATTTTTTTTTTTTTTTTGTTTTTCCCGGCTCTTTAAAAACTACTGTGAATTTTAAATTTCGACCTCTTGAATGCTCCAACTAGATTCACTTTCACATCGAACAAGATACTGAAGTTGAATATCGATATACTTTTATTACTACCTACTTGCTCTGCTCAATATCTAAAATGAAAGAAATTATAAAATGCTCCTAAAAAATTTAAATACTTTACAATATGTAAAATAAATATTTTACAAAAAGGATCAATGTCAAAAAACACATTTTGGCATCAACCGGATACCTATTTTTTTACCAATAAATACAAATATATCTAATATAGGTACCTACTGTTAAAGATTTTTTTGAAACTAATTAAATTATTATTGTACTAAAAATGATTTATAATTACATCCCTAAAATATGTTTCTTACAGTTGAAAATAAAAATAAATACTTCTGACTGTACGTTTTTAGTTTTGAGTGTGCTACAATTTTTTTTTTTTAATACACTTTAAACACTACTTTCACTAATTAAATGCAGCACATGCAAAATGTAAATGTCGTTTCTGAACGTATCAGATTTTTCGGCCCAAGATCTAGTAGTGATATTAAAATACTGTTAGAAAAAAAACTTTAAAATATTAAAATTCTTTAAATTTCAAGTTACAACATACAATATATTGGTAATAAAACACATTAAAAAAATAAGAACTTTGCTGTTTATTTGCAACGCTGTAATGTATTGTATTATTATTTAGATCTGTAGCTAGTTTGGTATTTTTGTCTGCAACAAAATAATTTAAAAATTGTTTATACTGTAGTAGAAATAAATTATGGTTGGTCTTTATTACCTGGAATTGTAATTGAGCTTCCGGTGTAATAATATGTGGTATTTTAAGAAAATATTGATCAAAACAAAAAAAAAAGAAGATGATACAAAAGACAAACGTTCAATTTTTTAATGGTATATATTAATTCTCAGCTACTTTTCTTTGGAAATTTAACTTTTAATAACATACTATTTTGTATAAACGTGAGCCAAATTTAAGTTTAAAACGAAGAGCAGAAATTCAACTACACAAATACAATTTAAAATATTCTGCATTAATTGCGTATTTTTGTATCTAATTGTAGTGTTTCAGAATGTTTTTAATGAGATGCATGAAGGATTTGAAATAATTATTGTTGGCAAAAAGTTTTTATTGGAGCTATTATGGAATATGGCAGTGTAGAGAAAACGTTTTTTTTTTTTTCAATTGTCCATCTATTTAATTGAAACGTTTGTAACATTTCAAATATTTTGGTCATTTAAAAAATTAATCCTCTGGTGTTTTATAGGTATGTCCTTTTATTGATATATTTAATAGCGAATAATTTGATTAATATGATATATATATAATAACATGATGACAACATAGAATTATGGTTGTATGAATACAAACTAAACATTATTATAAAATATAATAATAACAATTCAATAAAATCAAGTAATACTAATTTAATTCGTGATTGTTTAAAATTAAATAAATATTGAACTGTGATCTATTGAATATAGAATATTTTTTATAGTATACATAGATAATAATAATGCTTGCACACGATACAATACCAAAAATAGATTTTTATAGGACATTACACTTATTTGTTGTGAGCTAGAAGATTTTTTTGGATTTTGGGAGGAGGAAAAAAATGGTTTCTCGGTCAACTGGGTTACACGTACACCGGTTTGCCGAACAGTGGTATGCATTGAAGAGTGTGGCGGACTGTAAGCATAATAATTAGAAGAGGAGATTTCAGGTTCATGTAGTACTTTAGCCTAGCTTAACCTAACTCAACGTAATTGAAAAAAAACCTACGCATAGTTTATTTTATTTTCTGGTCATTACGTCTACCAATACGTTATCAAGTTATGTCATCAACAAATTATTGCATTTATTATTTATATTAAGTATATTATATTTTTTCATATCGCATATCTCATTGATGCATACTTTCAGAATTTTTCATAAGATCACTGGTACCAAATATTTTTATAAACAATTGTAATATAGGAAGGTATAGACATTATAGTATAAAATATTTGGCTCAATTTCCGAACAGGACTGACCGACGATTCCTACATCGTTGGAATAAGTTCATTAAAATTGTCTATGTACTCGTATAAACAGTGGTATTCCACATTTATTATTATTGATTCTACCCAGAAATCGTTGCGAGCCGTTTTTTCTGCAGGGAACACGTCTACCAGGATAATAATACCTATATTATAAAGTTATATTACCACAGGTAGGCATTTTTCCGGCGAAAATCGATTTCGTCACGTGATTCGCTAAAGGTCATAATTTCATCTGCCGGTGACCGTGGTGAATGTGTGGGGGGAGAGAGAAGTAATTCGTTCCTATAATCGAACGTTTCATTCGATTATCAACCGAACCGTATTGATAGGTTTAAGACGGAGAGGTTTGCCGTCGTCGGTGTAAATCTCCCGAGCAACGACAAAATTATTTTTGCCATTTGTCCGCACATGCTTCCATTTAGATTATTATATGTCAAATACGTATTCAAGATTAACAATATTGATGCACCGTGTTTGATAAACACGCCCACGTGAATAATAAGGCCTCAGAGGCGTTTTGTAGTTAGAATAATCCAATATACCACGTCAGTCAATCGTGTTGTATTACTCCTCCATTTCCGTCTACGTCCGGTGGCTTGTGGAGATCAAACGACCTCGTAACATTATTGGTAATGCACATACCGAATATGAATAAAGGTATAAAATATTTTCAAACATCCCTTAGGTAGTACGAACATTATTATTATTGTTATTAAATACATAATGTACAGGTGATTCATCAATCGGGCTCAGACCACACGTAATTATGCATTAATTCAAATTCTAAGTATTAGGATTTTGAAGTATACACTAATAAGCATACACTAATACCGGATAAACATATTTTTAAGAGATGTGAATGCCCTTTAAGCAGTGTTTTTCAATGTCGTAGCGCATAAACACAGGGGCGAACATGTTTGGTGAATAACCCTGTGTACGGGAGTGAGGTATTTTTTTTTAAAATGAGAGCGCGCTACGTATACTTGTGATTGCAAATAATAATTAATATCAAACATTTACTCAGAAATGCCACGTCACTCAAGAGTGAACATTTTATTAAAAAGGAACATTTTAGTTAAAACGTTGAATTCAATTTTGATCGATATAACAGTATAATATTCTAAATAATGGTTTTATTTTGAACATAATAATTAAAAATATATAAAATTTAAAATAATCATTATTTATTTTGATCATATAGTTCATAGTTTAATATACATATACTTATGTTTATATACTAGATACTATCTACATAATATAACGACCCCTAAGAGGCCGTATAAAGTAATTCTTTATAGCTGTAGGTAGTCATTATAAACAAAAAGTAATAAAAAGCAAAAATTTAAGAAAAAGTTTAATTACGTGACACATTTTCTAAATTGTACATGTATATGTAAATGGACATAGCTTTTTAAAATGTACAAAACAATGTGAGAAAAAAATTAAATACATTTTTGTTTTGATTATAAATGAATATTTACAGATGTTAGGTATATTGGAATTTTTACAAATTGTTCTGTAAAATTACATCATTATTATAGTGTCGCGTCGTAATATAACCATTTAAATAGCATATTAATGTGAGTCAATTTTTTCGTGACGTTTGACATCAAGTCGTTACTACTAATATGCTATTGTAAACGATGTCGTTACATAAATGATATTTACTGTATTTACCTACAAATCGGACCAGCAATCAAGGTTAAAGAATATATTTATTTTAAAATGACATACCTACCTATTATTTGACACAGTGATGTACCTATATTGCCTATACAATATGCCGTCTTCACGTTGGGCAAATTACCGGGATACAGGACGTGTTGAGAACTCAATTTTCCTGACAGTTAGCACCGGTATGCATATTATATTATGCATATACTCAGTTAATAGAAACTCATATTCCGACAGCTTTGTAATTTCGTTTGTTATTGACTCGTCCACGTTCGTTGGTAATCTATCTCGCCGCTACAGTAATTAGGTACTACATCAGAAAAACAGACAGTGACTCGAACTTCGATGGCATGTAGTCCATCTATCCTACAATTTGGCACTTACGCGTTCTTGTGGTCACTTCTCGCACCTGTAGTACTCGTGCTTGTCCTGACCGTCGTGGGATAACATAAAATATGTTCATACGGATGAGTACTACACCGGGTAACAGCGAATTGTAGTGTTTTGTTTTGTACGTAACCAGATAAATCTGTTTTCGACTAGAGATTAATGATAATTATTTTTTTAAGAGAATTATACAATACGTCAATACCTACCGGTCTGTACTAGTATATGCACCTAGTAGATACACCAAATTTGTATACACTTTAAAATATTTTCTGTGTCATAGCGTTTTTATTTGTTGGTTATCATTAATAGGAAAAAAGTTATAATAGTTTAAAAAATCAGATATTTTTACGTTTTACAAACTTAAGTAACTTTTAATAGACAGGTCGTATCAAAAAAATAAAATTCTGCGATACAGTTAAAACTCTACTCTATTGATGATAAAAATTGATTTCTCAGTTATAACTGTAGGCTCTAGCCTTCTCAGTTATTTTCCACGCGAGATAGTTTTTATGTAAATGTTTAAATTGTACCTATTAAATACTTTTGGCTGTAATGTTCTGCGACCTACGGTCGTTGCGTAAGCGAATATGATTTCCCCACTCCGACGAGCTCGTCCTTGCCTAACCTAATAATATTATGTTGTCGGAGTGACTGTGACGCGAATACGTGATTTCATGTTTATAATCATAACAATAAAAAAAGCTGGTAAATGGATGTCACTCTGCTGTACAATAGGTTACAAGTGGGTCACTCTATAATGGATTGTATTAAATTTGAATTCAATTATATCATATAATTATATACGAAAAACGATTCTGAGCGAAGACTGTTCGTCCGTCTAGATATTTTATATTGTTATTATAGCCTGTAAGTTGAATTAATATTACCAATAAATTACAAAAAATAACTAAAATCGTTATTTTTATTTAGATTTTTATTCGTCTCTATGGTCATCAACAAAGCGTTGGAAATTAAAATCTCATTTTTAGTGGTTTTTTTGTAATTTGTCGGTGGTTTTTCCCGTGCCATTAAATAACTATTGAGAAAATCTAAAAAAGACCTTTCTCAAGTACCATCTTGATCCAATTTGCTAAAATATAAGATACTTTATGTTGAAGCACTTCTTCTGGTAGAAATTTTGTATACAGGATAAAAAATAAATAAATTATAAATAAACACCATTATAAAACAACTAGATCCCTCGCTCCGCTCAGAATCTAAAATTGTTTTATGATTTTAAAATTAAATATCTAACTAGTAAGTTATCGACTTCCACATGTGGCGTCTGGGTGAATGGCCACGGTTGTCTACAAGAAATCATATTATTATTTATAAAATTACGATCATTGGCCACGTATGATTTAAAAATTATTTCAATGATGTAAGTATACAAAGACATATTAGTCTGGAATAATGAGTAAAAAATTTAAGAATGAATAGTAATTATGTAGGTACTATAAACTATGAATCATATTTTATCCCATGAATGGTGACAATAATGTTCTCCGGTGGAGGTTCAGGTGAACACATACACATCAATACATTTGATTCTTTTAAAGGCAAGCAATCGTTTCCTAAAAAGTATAAACGTTTTTAAAAATACATATTATTTCATTTTAATTTATCGCGAAACAAAATTTTTAAAAAATAAATTACATTTTTTTCCCTATTTTGTATTGTTATAGTCTTATAATACATTTTGCGTGTATAATATTATTATTTTGAGTATAATCAGTGTTTTACTTATTAAAGAAAAATAAATATTTTATTCATTTAGATTATAATGTTATGACTTCAAATTTACTATCACATACAATAAATAATCCAAATAACTCGGAGACATCCTGTACAGGATGCATAATCCATATTATGATTTTTTCGTTACAATTTTTTTTTTAATAGCACTTATACTAAATGCTATACGCTTAATTGATGTAAAATAATATTACTCGGTATATAAAAGTTGGTGGTATACCACCAAGTTTAGGTATATTTTATAAGTAATAAATTTAATTAATTACGTATTGTATAATATGGGCGTGGTAATAGTGTTGCAAGGGAAAGTTTATTAATATGAATATATTATACATAGTGTACTAAACGTACACGTTTTATATTGCGACTGCGGAATTTTAATTAATAAGAAAATTAAAAACAAATGTTAGTGTTTTGTTCTCGAAACGCATTAGATCGAATTAAAAATAAAAAATAAATAAAAAAAACGAAACGAACAACCCTCTTTCGGAAATAGGTTGCGTCATGAAAACTTTTTGAATTTCTATCAAGTATATTATAATATGCGTAATATATATGCAACTGAACATTTTTAACATTCAAACCGAAACTATTTCGTTCGTCGGATGTTATAATATTATCTATACACGCACTGTAGGCTGGAAAATTGGTACCTACCTAATGCAGTCCAATGGTGGTGGTAATCTTTATGATGCAATATACTATTATGCTACCATAACCGTGGTTGTGACTTGTAAGCAATATCGGATTGCCATTTACCCAGCGCGCATGTGGGGGATAATATTATGTGTATACTGTATAATATTTATTACATTTTTATATTAGTACATATTAACATAATATTATTGTGTATTTTATTTTTACTATATAGTAATAGTTGGTGTGTGGTGGAATTTCGATGGCTGGCGAGAGTCCCTCGGACCAGATCAACCAAATGTCTACCCATGATATAGATTAGCCAAAGGGTTTTAAATTAATAAATTGTTACATCTAAGTATCAAGAGACACTGAATAAAAAAATAATATATACTTTTATGCCACCGATAATCTAAAATATTATAAATTGATTGCTTGCAATATTATTGTATGTACCTACCGTGACACCGTTTAGTAATATACTAGAATAAATGTAAAAATATAGGTAATAATTATAATTTAATCATCTTTTTCTCCATCTAGTAATAAAATATTTATAGTTTGTCTTAATCTCTAAAATTTAGTCATCTGCTCGATACACTGCTTAATATAGGTACCTATTAAAATGAAAACAATGTTTATTTATTTTAAATTACATGATATTTTAATATTAAAATATTGTATACCAACATTATAATATTTTGCTGTATTTCAATTATGTAACTGATACGAACAATTCATGAATATTCTTTTATTACAAAAAAAAAACAAGAGTATTCATATATTTATGATTTAAATCTGAGTTATTCACAGGAATTCATAATATCGCATTGTAATATAAATATTTATGAATATTATTTTTGATCTGTTGTTTTTGATTTGAGTTACACCGTAAGTTGTACTCGACATACCCAACATAGGGTTTAAGTAGATGCCATACTTCAACATTATTCCTGTCTTGCCGTTTCAAGTTCCGAATTGTATAAGCGAGTATTAGTGCCTAGTTTTACAAATTGTGGGAATATTTTATTGTAAGCTTTTTAAAGTTATTAATGTGTTTTGAATTTCGTATCCTTTCAAAAATGTATTAAAATCTCGAAATTGTATTCGGCGTAGTTCGATGAGAATACTAAGGTGAGTGCAATTTAGTTTACAAGTAATTAAAATAAATCATGTTCATGGGGATCAATCGCAATCAATGGGGGTCATAGGATTCCAAGGTATTGTCAAATCAAATATTAATCAATTCAATCATATTTGTTCCACATTACTCGTGTATGCCCCCTGACAGTTATTATAGCTATGTTAATATAATAGTTATTGAAATATGGCGGAGATAACTAACATAATCAGTCTTTAGCATAATGTATTTCCAAATATAATTTGGCTACTCTCTGAAAACGAAGCAAAATCATCTTAAATATTATATTATTATGGACAGTAAATTACTATAACTATAAAAACATAAAAGTACATACGTAATTAAAATTAGCTAATACATAATTTTTATAGTCAAAATGTTTAGATTATAACGAAATTAATCCAAATAGAACGATTATTTAATAATTTAGTTTAAGTTAAAAATATTTAATGGAAAAAAATTTCTAATATCTATTATTTGACGTTGAATTTAAACCATATATTATAATATTTTAGAAAATCGATTGAGAGCTATTTCTTAAACAATGTTGTGATTCTTTTTACAAAAACCCTTTTCACGGAAGTAAAAAAAAGGTCAAGAAGGCATGTATCAGTCGATTGGAATTTAGCACAGATGGTACTTAAGAGCATGTTTTTACTTTTCACGTAGTTTAAAAAATGTATTGTAAGAACTGCGAAAACTCAACAAAGAAATGGATACAAGCATACTCATTTTTAACAAAGTTTAACCATTTTCGGATGAAATGGATCGAAGCAGAATAATTTCGTTAAGTATTAAAAGTTTTAACTGTGACAATTTTAAAATTTATTATTTTGAAATTTATCTCGTTAGAATTTATAGTTTTAGATACATCTATAATAGTTAATCAATTTGAATTCACGAGATAATTTTTTAAAACACTATCTGTACAGGAATGTATACTAAAAAAATGTATTTACCTACTATGATTAAGTGAATATTTTAAGATCAAACATTATACCAACAAATACATGAAATTATTTATCAAAAACAATAACTTATCTTGCTTTTACATTTGTACGAGAATAATAATAGGAACAAGTATACAACACGGGCAGGCATCGGTAATATTGTACTTTGGAAGTGGTCGCTCGGACTAGCGTAATAATTTTGACCAAACAATTGATAGTCTGTTAGTTGACTACATTAACTATACCATTTGAACAAGGGAAATCATTTTTACATGCGTCAGCGATATGCACTTTGATACGTATGTGATTTTATCTTATTAATTTTTGGCTTAATTACTACCTATAATATAATAATATTACTATACCTGCAATTTCTATTTTAAGGTAGAGTTCATTAACAATTATGAGCTATGCATATTCTTTGTGATTTTATTTTATTATTTTAGTTTTTTCAATTGAGAATATATATTACTATATACAGTATATAGTATATACGTATAGTAAAGATTAACGATTTACCTATAAACATATTTCTATTTATTTACACAGTATTTTTGGTGGAATTAACACTCGTCTAAACGGTATAATATTATAACTATTCGCCCAACCAGACCATAATTTTGTTCAATTCACTCAAATAGTCTAGGCCCTATTATGCAGCTTAAATTAGACTCTTTTTGGAACTGTCTGTACTGGCATTTTCAATTCAGGTTAATGATCTTCTAGAATGGTGATTTCGACCACGAAAACAGCTGAAGAGAAAGAGGGACATACTTGCACATACATAACCCTCTGGTTACTACCCCAAATTAGTGTCAGGAATAGGTAAAGGAATGGGTATATTACTTACTATCTTAGCACAATATCTTATATATAGGCAGATCGTAAAAGAGTAAACTTTCGATTGTTCCTTGGTGGTCTTCCGCGAAACTGTAAGAATTAGGTATCTATAAGTCTATACACGCGTAAAATATAAGAAACTAGTATAAATCATTAGAGATCACAACAATTGAAAAATATCTCAAGACTCATCACTTAAATTGGAAAACTATGTTGCTGACGACAAACCTCATCCCACCCAAGGATTTTAAATCGGAATATAATATAATTATACTTATTTTCAAGTTTTTTCCTCCAACCTCGGAGTTCAGTTACCTACAGAACTCAATCATTCGTGGTTAGATAGGTGCATCAGTTAGATAGATTCAAAATCCGATCATAATTGTACGGATTATAGTGCAAAAGACGAAATTGTAGTAATGCCACTGGTTGTCGTTGAAAGTATTACGCTGAAGTTAGAAGACCCCGTAATATTATCCTCGCGTTCATTGTCATTCTTCCACCACCTGAAAGTCAACGGTCTAATGTATATGTATTTATTGCATAGGAGACGAGGACTAAGTATATCGAAAAAACAATCTCAAAGACGTGCTCTTTTCTTACCATTTCACAAGTGCACTTTTTGGAAGAGGTTGCAAAGGAACAAGAGGATACATTTTGGCGAGGACTGAAAACTGCATCAGGTGGCATGGAGTATGGTGCTGAGTGTCTACGTTTAATTGGTTTCGTTTCTTAGAATAGGTTTTTAACAAAACAGACGGAATTATATGTTGTCCCACCGAAAAAGTAATAGAAGGAAATTTAAAAAGGCATCCAGACAGATTAAACAGCCGAATACTAAATAGGTGACAGTAACTTGGCCTAGATTTTAAGAATTACATAAACCGTTTTTATTTTTGAACATAATTCTGAGGAGACAATGACAACAGACTGATCTCTCAAAACACTATTTTAATTTTATTAAAATGTATTATGAGCATTTATAAAGAAGTATAAAAAGAAGGTATTTATTTATTTAAAAAAATCGCAATTATATTATTCGTCAATATAAACAACGTCCATGTAAAACGTTAATATATAAAATGTAATGTTTATTTAATTTAAAATAAAGGGAATTGGGAATTATAGCTTTTGGAAAATTCTGCTATTTTCGAAGGTACCCGTACGGATGGGTTCCGAGGTAAAAGTAATTCGAAAAAGTATGCATATTTATTTGAAATACATTTTTTTTTAAATATATCCTGAACAATGCTTATATTATGAAAACAATCCAATATTATATTACGAACTAACTCAACGTTGCATGTATGTGGTTAAAAAATAAATAATAACGTTTTCCATTTAATTGATTTTAAATAATGACAGACTATATAAGAGTAGTATCAATGCATTTTATATAGTCATAAACAATGAAGTAGGAATACGTACAATATGGTTCGGTCACTATCGTAATCGTACGCATAATTATAGAAATGATAGAGGTACAAGCTTTGAAAACCACTTCAAAGCCCTCTCAAATA
Source organism: Acyrthosiphon pisum (assembly GCF_005508785.2). NCBI lineage: Eukaryota > Metazoa > Arthropoda > Insecta > Hemiptera > Aphididae > Acyrthosiphon > Acyrthosiphon pisum. The sequence goes on along the minus strand of NW_021771488.1, from coordinate 344,984 downwards.
TTATTGTCAAATACAGAGAAGTATACCCGAGGGGGTAAGTATATATTTTACAGGGCAAACTTTGAATCGATGATACAACCAATCAATACGTGGACGGTGGTACACAAAGTTCTCAATTTTACTGAAAGGATTACCAAAGCGAATTCGTCCTAACTGAAGATGTAGGTAGCTAAAAAAAAACAATGAAAGTTTCTATACTACGCACTCTCAAATCTAAAATCTTAGATAATATTGTTGTTTATGTCATAAAATACGATTGGTATTTTTATACAAATTTAATGTTCCAGGGCACGTACATCCTATTTAATTTTTTATATATTTCAATAGGTGTACTAAAATTCACCACAAGAATGTTTGTCTCCAGCCTGAATCCCTATGTCGACATATCTCACGGTTTTAGAGATTTTCAAACGACGCGTGTAATCACTTAAGTGAGACGATTCTCAAATGTTGTACAGAAATATTGGAAACCCTCTGAATAACAATATAAACTGGAATGTACGACCGGGTGGTTGATTTAGCGATTCTAATAATATTCCTACGGCTATCACATGTTGAGCATAAAACCCTTTTTTTTACGACACGATTGAAGACGTTCAAATGATATAGAAATACAAAAGAAATACGTCTTCTCGATTGGGTATACAAATGTTACCATTCGTGCTGTTAAACAATTTTGTACAGAAAATATTATTTTAAATAGTTAGGTACAATAACACAAGTTTAGTAAGAGTTAAAAATAACGCGATTTAATGGTAATTTGCATTAAAATTGTCTGATTGTTATAGGTACCTTGGTATATGTTTCCAATTTGCCTGAAATATAATTTACAGAAACTTCAATAAAATATTTACAATTTGAATATTGGTTAAAAGATTTAATATCTAATTATATTAATTTTTTTGTAATTGTACGGAATGATGTTTTCATTTTAGCTGAAGTTTCTGTTCAACATTTTGGTTTGAATGGGGCAACATTGCGTACAATATTCTGTGCTCGATCGTTTTATGCTCAATCAGGTTTTACCGGATTGTACAAAACTCTCGATGACAGCGCTATACTTGCATAATTTGATACATTTTAACTTGAAACGCAATTCGAGAAATTTGTATTGAAAGTATAACAATAACCCGAAAGTTTCATGAGTTTATTGTGTTAGTTTTTATCAATCGAATCATTTTTTAACCAATTTCAAATGCACAAAAACTATAGAAATATAATATTTTGAAATTAAAATTGCGATTTTCGTGAGGAAATCATTTAAACGCACAAAGGAAATTTTTGCAGTTAAATTTAAAATGTCATAGAATACAAATGTAAATATAATATACTAATAATAACCATTAAAGTATATTGGAATTTTAGTTGAATCTATGACTGCAATAAATAGTAACTTTCTTCTGGCTGATCGAATGATGCGGTGGTGTAACTATATAATATTTTGTACCCATCACAATGTTATACGGTCTCATGATAACATACCAATAATAATATGTAATGCAGTGTGGCTATTTTCTATCTTGAAATGATGAAAACCTGGTAACGATAATATTGCATCTATGTATATTGCTCCGACAAATTAAGTGTTAAAATCTAAACACGAACAATAGTGAAATCATATACAGAAAAAACGATGGCACAATAGTTTGTGGAGGAAAGATAGAGTATAATATCGCAGTACGACCTAAGCAGCTGTATCCTGAAGGCACAGCCAACCTACTAGTGCGATGACAACTTTGATGTCACTTCCGAAACTTTGAAGGAATTTAATCCGACTTGGCTGACTACTGTTATTACGATGAATTCACGTGAAATTGCAACATGGTAATATAATAAACTGAGTAGGTACATAATATAGAGTGGTACATATTCTGTATCTTTGCTGTTGAGGAGAAATCATTTAAAACAATAACGACGTTTTCGCAGTTAAATTTAAAATGTTGTAGAATAAAAATGTAAATATAATATTTTAAATTAACTAAAAATTAAAAGTATTGAAAATATTTTATACCCATGACAATATGACCCCGTATTTTCATCCATCCAGTTCTACTACCAACCCTGCTATGTCCCAAATTCCACCACCATCGAGTATGTGGCTAATGACTCATTAGAGTCGATGAGTCTCCATAAATCATTAATTGATTGATAAAATATCAAAATGTTATACTGCATATTTTTGAATGTTCTGACGTTAGTGCATGTTCTGCATATTTTTGCATATTTAAACAAAAAATCGTACAAGTTTACACCTAATGATCTGAAAAGGTGTTGAGCAAAAAATACAGATTATAGGTACGTTTATATAATATCAAATATTTTACGTCTCAAAGAATATTCGGACGCTAAAAATAGGTTACAAGACTTCCATAGGTTGGTTGTACAACATTTATAGTTTTATAGTGGAGACGTGACTTTACCTATTTTATCTAATCTTGTTGATAAGACGCCCGAAACAACATATATAGCTACATTATTATAATCACTGCTACTTAATATGCAAGACAATATTATTGTTAGTAAGAATTACGTTGTATCCAAGTGAGTGTTGAGTGTACGTGTTTTTTCGCCAAAAATTATTTTGTAATTTACTAATTCATTTTTAAACAGTTAAAATGCCCAAAATTAAAAATTAATAATTAGCATAAATTAGAAAATGGATTGAGCCATACAATATTAATTTTGGTGAGATTTTTAAAATTTTAAATAATACTTTAAATAATATCTGCTATATTAATATAATTATACAATCCTTACTTTTTATTTATGAAAATTTTAATAAAATTAATAAATAATTATCACTGCAAATTAAAATAAAATTGAATAAAAATTGAAATTTTATTTTGCATTTTTTTTGCCTATTTTGACTTTTTTTAGTGCATGTTTTTATGCATATTTTACAATTTAAAATGCATAAAAATCCGTTCTTTACTAATGAGTAATGAGCCTTCAAGATGTCTAATGCCAATTGCCTATAGAGATCCTGACGAATATTTTCTATATTAGAAGTTATTGTAAGTTATACTTATTTATACTATTTAATATATAACAATAATATATATTATTGTCTCAAATGTTGTATGTTCAAATGGGCCCAGCGAGTCTGTATATGATTGAATAAATAAATATTATGCAATGCTTTGTGGCTATTTTTTATCGCGAAGTAATTAAAACCGGGAAACGATAATAAATTGTAGGTACCTAGGTATATTGCCACCAGCTACAAATTAAGTGTTAAAACCCAAACACGAATAATAATTATTAGATTAAATGCGGCACGATAATTTGTAGAGGAAAGATAGAGTATAATATCGTATTAAGACCTGTGCAGCTGTAGCCTAAAGGCCTAACCGACCTTCCAGTTACCAGAACGATGACGACTTTGATGTCGGTTCCGAAACTTTGAAGGAATTTAAACCCACTCGGCCGACTACAATTATTACGATGAATTCACATGTGATTGCAATCATGGTAATATAATAAATTGAGTATTTAGGTGGGTTGGTACATAATCCATGCCATCGCGTAAACGATTCATCGTGCAGCGTTTGTACCGCGGTTACTCTCGTATAAAAAACAAAACGAGAATAATAATATTATTAATACCAAGCTGCGACTCGATAGTGATTTTACAAAGAAAAACTACCATCGGAAGTGTATGGGTATATTCGACAATTCCCCACGGATATACCTATACACGACATACCACTGCTACCTACTTGTCTCTTACAAGCATCTCAGTCGTTTGTGGAATTCAATTCGTTATCTTTACATCCCTTAACGATTTCAACAGTCCGCCTACCCTTCCGTTGCAGCTGTTATATTACCTTCGGAGTACCCGACATTTTGCGACAACATCTTACCCTATCAACTAATAATATTACGATCGAGCGTATAATAACGATGCACACAGTCGATGCGAATTACCTGTTTATTGTTTTCATCCTCGTCCGTCCGCGCTGTCTCGTTTTCAACTGAAGAAAAACGAAACGATTTCTACCACCGAAGGCATTGCACAGTATACCTAAATGCAGTCGTAGAAAATACATAAAACTCAAATGGTCGATAGTTACCAGCTACTTAGTAGTTTTTTTTATCGCATAATGGTTATTATGATATAATATATTATTGTTGGTATTAGTATGTCGTTAGGACATAATACATAGGTATTATTATATTTTATGATAATATTACGCTTTCCTTAATATAGAGCTGAAGGTGATTCTCGGAAGAGGTAAATCGACTGTGCGGTCTGTGTGAATCGAATTATTTGCTCTGAAAACGCGATCGGGTGAATGATCAAGAAAATATAAAAAATTAACTGGTCCGCGACGTCGAGGTGATATTAAATGCACTTCTGGCGACGATTTGTCGGTGATTTGGCGTCGTTTCAAAAACGAGATGCCATTTGTCTTCTGCGCGTGTATAATATAATACTATATAATATAATATATATATATATAATATTATTATACCAGTACACATAATATTATATTGTTATTGGAGTTAATTTGAATTTTATGTCGACTCCTTGAATCCCAATCGGTCCGGACCGTCGTCAGTGCTCCGTGAATCACGTGTTTTGCCGCAGCAGAAGTAGTTTTGGCGGGGACGATAAAATCCCTCGGGTGCCACAGCACATCTTTATGACAAAACGCAGAATGAGAGATGGAGAGGGAGAGAGAAACAAACAGATAGAGAGACAAAGCGTTGATCCAGAGAGATAGCCACCGTTTTCAAATGGAGCTATTCATTGTATGTATTTATTTATTATCCGACCTGGTATCAACTACCTGATATCAGAAAGTCATTTTTTTTTTAGAACGATGAATGAAAAAAAAAATACCGTTATAAAAATCATGTGAAAACAGATTAGGTTAAGAAGGTTTACCTTGTTTATATTTTGGCATATTATTTCATTACATCTTACAGTACAATATTAATAATAAAGGTAGATATAGGTACCAACAATACATCCAAATAGATAAACAAATTATTTTTTAACCATGGGTTTTTTCTGTACATAAAATAAATACAACTTGGATATTTATTCCTAAAAATTCAAATAAATAAATTGTATTAGTAAACAATTGGTAGGAAAAAATGTGTATGTATATAATATTATATACATTATTATCAAACGATTTTTGAAATTACTCGAATAGAAGATTTAATATATTTTTAAATGTCAATAATTGACAATGTAAATACGAATTTCTAAATTCAAACTGTATGTTCCTTCTTATATTTTTGCATTAATTAAATAATAAATGCATTGTATATTATTCAAAATAAAGTGTTTCAATATTTAAGGTTACTAGGTTACTATAATATTAGTATTTTCTATTGTTACTTTATTATATCTCGTCACTCTGTTTGGTATGTATAACAAATTGTGTAAGAAATAACAATTAATAACTGATAAACTGCAGTTAAGAAACGTGAATTTAACCATATTTTGTTGTAATGTATTTTTAATGCCAGGGAGTTCTAATATACAATATTCTAAATTTTAGTTCTCTCAAGTCAGATGTTCCAGATTTGAACACAACTTTCTACAACTCGCGTCCAAATCTACGGCATACCAACGCGTTTGTGATACGACTGGCGACCTATTTAGCGCGAAAACGACGTCGAAACGGACGATTCGTGTTATATATGCGTCGAAAACTAAATGGATCATCGGAGAAGATGAAAGCGCAGTGTAACTATACCCTCCCCGCCATCGTCCATCGGCAATCGAGGGGGGCCAGCGAACATATATACAGCAGCCGTGGTGAAGTCAATTAGCAATTCAAATGTTCTGACGGGGTAAGTCTCCTCCATAGGAAGTTATTATTATTCGCCCGCCACCGAGGGATTCGGTCTGTTGCAGCAGCATCATCGGTATTATAACAATGAAAACATTATTCCGTAACGCTAGGATTTTAATACATTCCACTTTTATCAATATTATTATTATTTCTTTTAAAACATTTAATTGAATAACCATGTCTGCGAAATTGGTTTTATTTCATAAATTTATTTCGACCAAAACGTGCTGCCGTGAGTCTGTCGTATTTTGAGTATAATATTTATTATTATTTTTATCATCACTTTCGTGTGGTTGTGCGGAGATGGTTTTGTACAATGCAAAACGATTTCACGTTTCCAATAAAAAATAATAATAATGACAGTGTAATAATAATACGCAGCGTATTTTTAATCTTTAAACTTCAGTCGATTATATTATCTATATTATATTCAACGGAGTTTATCAAAATAATATTGTATCAGACTATTTTCATATTATATATTCGTTTGAAATTGCCGATAAAGGGTTTCGAAAAGACAAAGAATATTCAGTAAAAAAATTATTTATTTTAATAAAAGCGTATTGAGCGCAGCTTATAAAAAAATAATAAGCCGAGAAATCCGTCTGTTTCAGAAATTACACCAGCTTTGTATGCATAAATATATGCATTTAGTTTAATATAAAACTAAAAAAAAAAGTTTCTTTTTTTTTGCTTTGCTTCGAGTCGTTGAGCTGGTACTTATCTTGGACGACGTAATTCAGTCCAAAATACTGGGCGACTCTGCGGGTCTTTAATCCTATTCTAAACGTGTTTTATATCCATTGCCACACCTACGGGTATTTTGCGAAAGAGAAAAAGCGGGAAATAAGACCCCAAAAATACCGTTAACCCGGGACATAAATTTCTAACCGTCCACGCCTCGGGGAGGGAGAAAATCTCTTTAACGATATAGCTGAAAAACCAACAATTTTTCTTACGGAAAATACTCTAGGAAATTTACCTCGGACGAATATAAAAAAAAACTCATCATATACGGTTATATTTCAAGCGAAAAATCTCATTCGTAAGGAGGGCATTTTTTTTTTAACCAAAATGAATCGTTCGTTGATTTGTGTGGCAGCTGCGAGTAAAATAAAATGTCCACTTTATATTGGATTTTTTTTACGATATACGAGCAATAAATGACGACAAATTGTTAGACTTTAGGATTATTTACTACGCGTAAGCAATGTATAATATTTCTGTGGCAACATGCTCGCACAAATTTCAAATTAAACATTTGAATGAAAAACAAATATAATTAATTCGAGATTAGAAATGATATTATTATGGAAGCAAAATGACTGATTTCATCAATGAAAATGTAAATGATACAAAGTCAACTTTTAAAATATTTACTTTTTATTGATTGACAGTATTGTTACTATAGGTATTCCCATTGTGAGAGTATAATATGAGTATATGACATTCGTGTGAATCGTACAGAAGTGTTTGTGCAATAATCGTATAAAATCTTTGGTGCCGAAAAAGTAATCTCTGGCCACGGGTCCACGCCAATTTAACACGACTTAAAAACAAATACCTACCCCCCCACAGATTCCGTCGACCACATGCTGTAATATATCACATCGGACTATTATGCCACACGTACCTACAGTACGGCTCAAGTGTTTTTGTACGTTTGCGAGACTTTTACTTTCAATTAGTAAAAGGTCTCGCCACATTCGACCCTGCTGCACATAAAACGACGACCGAATACGGTGGTGCGCGATTTGCACCCCTCGCGTTGCGCCGAGGAATTTGTATACTTGACACCCATAAACGTTAATGAACATACCCCGTGAGTACCCGGACCCAACCCTCCACACGTTACATCACAGAAAACCCGAATCCCCTCAACCCCCAAAATCCCTACCCATCTCCACCCACACGCCGAGAAAGCGTGGCCACCACTTCGCCGACCGTTGTTTCGGGGTCGGCACTCCGCTCTCCTGTCTTGCATATTTTCCGACAAACGGTTTTCTATTTAATGCGACTGCTGCACGTTTCTCATCGACATCTTCTGTTGATTTCGAATGTTTTGCAACCCATAGCGGGCAAAATGTGATGACGATTTGGACACTTTGAATGAGGACGGAGATTCGAATAATATTTGTTCGTGGCTCACCCGATTAGTCGGCTATCTGCGGCAGGCTTATATCATTCAACTATAATACCTATCAATAGAATCTTTTTGCACAGCAAATTAACATTCAATTTGTACAGTGTTTTTTTTTACGATTTTTAACAGTATACATGACTAATGCACTCACGATGATCTAGAAGAGTTTTTTGATACATTTCATCGTTGTCTTTATATTTTTAGTTGCATAATTTACAATTAATTAATATGTTCAAAGTAAACACATTAGCGTACCAGTATAGCATTTTGTTCTGGTAGGGGTTTTTTTTTATCAGAGGCAGGCCAAAAAAAAAAAAATCCAAGTATGTCCGGATTTCAATAAAAACAATTCAGGTGATGTACTGATGTCTGACATTTTAATCTAAATTTTCACACAGCGTATGCCACTGCTGCAGGTTGAACATATTACTTTGCATTATAATTATTGTTGTTCAGTAGTTTTGTTTGTGCCATGCGATTAAAGCTAAACATACAATATATGTATTAACAATACATAAATTTATGTATTTTTACAATACATTTTATGACTAAAATGTAAATAAATAAGTATACCTAGTCATTGTGATACATGTTAATCGTCAAGCTATAATATAACTTTTATTAGCTAGTAAATTTATGATGATAATAACGAGTTGAATAAATGGTCAACGTTATTTTTATTGAGTCAGATATAATATACCGTTTAGTAAAAATATATAGTTAACATTTTATGTAACTGGATTTCACAACTGTTTTACATATTATTGTTACCTATAATTAAAATCTTAAGCAATTAAAAACTTTAATAATTAAAATTAATTTATAGTGACTATGAGTTTAATGAAGTTGAATGCAAGTGGACAAATAGTTTAGAGTTTGAAGGGGGAAAAAATGTCATTGCAAACTAGAAATTATAAAAAACGCGATTGGTAAAAACTTTTTCTATTAAGGTAGTCGAGTGAAGCGAATCTTATTATTTTAAAAGTTAAAATAAGTAAAAAAAAAAAAAATGATCATTTCGTTGGCCAGGAAAACAACTTACCCGCTCGTTTACAAAGTTATTATACAAAGCTTTGTTTTTCTCGATGTTGCAAGTTTTTTTTTAGATATTTATTCAAAAACCATTTTATAAATGTTAAAATAATTAATTCAAGTGTTTTTAAAAATTATGTTATATGCTGTTGGCATCGGAGTCTATCGGAGAATGTTAGAGAATTTAGTTCATGGTCAAAAAACCAAAATGCGAATTTGAACAACAGCACTTTGTTCACTATGATTTAATCATTTTCTAGAAGCCTTCTAGCTTTATTTCGGCAATACAGTGCAGCAGTGGTAGATAACAACGAAGCTCCGAAAAAGAAATGTTGAATCATGTCTGCGTAATATTATTATGGACATTTATTTCTCATAATTCGTTCTAGATCCATCACTGCAAAGTGACAAGGTTATAGTACAGGATATTATATACTACTACAGTGAACGGGATGTATAAAACATGTTGACAAAACTAATAACAAAACTATAATATGGAAATGTGTACTTAAGCAAACAATCTAAGTGAAAAGATCTTTCTCATAATATTGTGATTAATGACCAAATAACATGACATATATTTTAAATTATATAATATATAATATAATGAATGACTCAATTGTTCCCGAGTTTGCTAAAGTGGATGTAAAAAGTATAAGAAATCACTCCACTCGTTAGTCATCCCGGATCAAGATCCAGCAGATCATCTCGTGTGACTGTATGTAAGTCGTGATAGCAATGCTCGTTCAATGTATAATAATTATGTGTCACTTACTCACTTAAATATTTTAACAGTATTTGCACAGTAAAATATTAATGTGCTAATTAACACTAAACTATCGAGTACAATTATTTTGTTTTGTATTTTCATCTCAGTTGATATGAAACGTCATTGGTCAGTGTAGAATATTAATTTTTATATCATAATATATTATATATTATTAAATTTATTTACGGGCTGAGAGCTTTAATTTATTTACAAAGATATTTAGATATTATTAGACCTAAGAGGGAATTAAACATATCCAACTTTACAGTTAGTTTTTACGTCACATTATTATTAAGTTGATATACATAATATAAGGCATAATAAGATACAGCAACAATAATAACAATAATAAATTAAATAATACATATAAAAAATTACCGATAAGTGATAAAGGATAAGTGCGAGATGCTCATTGACAAGTCGCATTATCCTAACAACAAATTGGTTTTTACTATAATTATTGTTATCAGCGGGCATCAGTGAAAGGAGTAGATAATCTGGTGGGACGGTAAGGAACTTTAAAATTAACTTGGGAGAGTAAGGAAGCGATATCAATACATCTATAAATTAATTTACGCAAAAATAATAAGTTAGCCTTGACTTTACTATCTGCAAGAGAGTCAAGACTTAGAGTATGCATAACTGGTTAGTAGTAGTGTAGAGGGTGTTCAATATTCAGAATAAATGATGATGAGTTTAGAGTTTTAGATTATCGCCTTTGGACACGTTCTATAAGAGGAAAATCCACATATCAGTACAGGGGTCCCAGGGTATTGAAGCATTCTCTAGAAAGGATATAACCAGGAAACAGTAAATGGCCTTGAGTGAAGTGGACAACTTAAATTCATTAGATAAGCGTAACACAAAACCAAGTATCCGAAGACCTTTACACGAAATTGTTAAAATGTGGGGGTGAAAGTTCAGCCTAGGGCTAAATATAACTTGAAATCTTTTTTACCACTTACTAACACAAGAATTGAGCCAAGTATTAATGATATAGGCGAAGTTGATAGTAAACCGACACCTATAGAAAGGCTTGGAGTGGAATTTTTAGGGTTAAATTGTATTATATTTGAATTAAGCAAACATGAAACAACCATGGAAATAAGTTAATTTTATAATAATAATGGCAGTCAGCTAATGTATCAACTCGACCAAATATTTTGAGGTCATCCTCGAACATGAGGAACTTTGAGGAGGGAAAACACATTTTTAATTACATATAAATTTATTTCCATTATATAAATATACTAGTTGATCCGGTGCATTTCGTTGCTCATTAAAAATGGCAAGTCTATATGAATAATATGTTTTATTTTATAAGTAATAGCTGTCCTGCCCGAAATTGATAAAAAATTTGTATTTTTAATTAATATATTTGTACAAAATGTATATTCCATATTATTTCTTTTAACTTTAATATTATATAACTATTTAGATAAACAAAAGACATTTTCATTTTTCGTATGCTGAAAAAAAATCATCTAAAATCTTTAGCTATCTAGGAATTGACAAATTAAGCTCTAAACATTAAACACCCTCCAAATTGAAATTAATCTATTGATATAACTTTTATTGAGAACAGCTGAGTCGTTTTTTGAAGCTATTAACTTCGGATAAATCAAGATCAATATCCGATTCTAGTTGTATCACTCGATTTTGCCCGTGAATAAATGAAAAAATACAAAATTTAGATTATATCTCGTTTTGGTTTATTTACCTAGCTCAGTTTCCTGGTAAATTTGCATCGATTTGAGAACTACTTCGACCAAGATGGGCAATTAATTTGTGGTGGAATGCATATATCACTTGGTATAAATCGAACGTTGTTCAAACTAATCTTTAAATTTTTCTGATATCTCCAAGAACAATTTAAAGTGCTCACAAAGTCGGTTAAGTAGTTTTTGAGTTTCTGTATAATAACTACAAATATACATTAAACTGTTATATTTGTGTTAAGATCTAATAATTCGTTTTTTTCGAAACCATAAGCTTGACGATTCGATGGATGCTTTTACCTCACCTGCCCAAAAATTTCAACCATTTATATCCAAAAAAATAAAATAAATACTAATTTCAAATACTTATTTCTCCAAAAACCAATAGCAACCATTTATAACTAAACAGAAATTTTAAAATCCCTGTTTGAGCACCTTTCCGGGTTGGACCTACCTGGTCCAATTTTGAATCAAAACCATTCAGGAACTTACTCAAAAACACACAAACAATTTCATCAAGATCGGTCTTGCCATTTAGGAGAAGTTCAATGAAATATAGACAAATATTCATTTTATATATTATGTAGATTATGAATTTAAGTCACATTTTAGTAACATTAGAACCACTTCATTTCTAGCACTGCTCAAAGACTGATAGTTTTCTAAACTAATTAAAAAATGAACCAATAAATGGTGGAACAAAATCACTGTTTCTATAATTATTGAAAAAATAGTAACTTATATTTGTAACGAGTTGGATATCAAGACAATATTAGCCATTTAAATAGGCTGCTTACGCAATTTGGTTTACTATTCACGTTATCTTGTATTAAATTATAATATATATCAGTGTATAATTAAACTAGGTAACTGCAGTTAAAAACCTATCTAAGAAAGTGTTTTTAAAATTTTTTTTTTATAAAATATTATACTTATGAAACTCAACATATTATTATTTTCATGCGTGTTTTTAAGACGAGCGGCGAAGATAGTAAGTATTGATATTACATGACTTGTGGGTTTATCGCAATACATGTTTTTTTATTTATTTATTAAAATTAACACCGGCAAGGGGTAAAGGTACGATACATTTCGTAAATCGTAATTAAAACATGATAATTAATACAACAATGCAATATCGAAGTACAATTAATTCATTAAATACATAATATCGTTTATATTTAGTTACTAATTAAATATACATAATGTAATAATGTGTAATAGTTTCATGTAGAAATCAAAAGCATTAGAATGTCGGGCAGTAAATCAATGCATAACAATTGTGAGCATGCTATTTTTTGGAATTTTCTGTTAAATTAAAATTTCGCCTGCACAAACTCTATTTGGTCGTGTATCTCGACGAGCGACTAAGCGTTATAATGATATTACGTGGGTATAACAATGTCGGTATACATATACGTTTGCGGTCAATTATGTGTGAGCATACCACATGTGGTCGTACCTGCAACCTGCAGCTGCGTAAGGCAGTGAGGGTCTGGAGTGCGTGTGGAATGTACAAAAAAAAAAAAAAAATAGACGTAAAGCTGCAGCTGATATACTTCAAACACGCGTAAGAGTAGTCTTCGGAGCGTTGTCTCGGAGAGAGAGAGAGAGCTGTTTAATATTTGAACAGGTGAATTTTCAGGTCCGATATTAAAAATTAATGCTCGCGATACCCTATACGCACACGCGTATCGCATAGCTGTGTGGCCCAGCTGGCACGCTCTATATACCTGTCCTGCAACTGTCGTCGATATAAGTTCGTCGTGTGTATACAGAACGATTCGCCAAGCACGCTAAACTCGAATTCGTATTAATATAATATAAACTAACTATAGGCGTTTATTTAAATTGCGATTTTTAAGTGTATTATACATTTATACGTTTTCCATCCCGTTAGTATACTGCAGCTAGCTGCAATATTCGGGTTTTGCTTTTTTTTTTTTCTGAAAGGTTGTATTGGTTTTATTAACCAGCTTTTCTATTGAGAAAAATGTGTCTATAATAATCGTCAGGGAAATATTTTGTTGAACGCCATAACAAATCCAAGTACAATGAAACCTGACTTAACCTCGACATTTGTACAAAACGGACACTCGGCGGACAAAATGGTTTAGTCCCGGCAAAAAGATTGGTAGGTATTAACCGCGTATTCCAATGTATTTTGACCTATAACGGCATACTCTATATTTTATCTATGACGTAGGCAGTATAGTATTTATCTCCGATACCTCTAAAATTGACAACTACCTTAGTTCTAACTAAAAATTAAGTGCATTCATATTATATTATGTACATATATCTCAACAGCGAATCGCGGAAAAAAAGCCCAAGGAAAAAAAGCCCAGAAATAGAAATAGAAATGTGAACACATGTATACTCTACTCCTAATGACCTAATTAGTAATTACCATATACCTATAACAAAATATAATAATATATTAATATATTATATATTATAATGAAATTAATTATTAATTGTTAATTGTATAAAGTATAGATTGTAAATCAAATAAAAATATAAATATGAACACAATATTATGTATACGTCATAATTTATTGTGTTATAAGTTATAAGTAAAAAAACATCAGTCTTAGGTAGGTATATACATAGTACAATAATTTATAAATCAAAAAACATAAGCCTTAGGTATATGCCAATATATTTTACAACATATACATACCTTTATAACAACCTTTGTCACCACCTTTATTTCATTTTATAATTTCCATTTCTAAAATTGGTAAACAAAAGTATAAAATATGAAACAAATTAAAACTGGATAAAACTGTACTAGAAGGACGTGTAGATAGTATCTCAACAACCAACTAATGGTGTACTAATAATGATTATAGTAGCGATATTAGTGATAATAGTATATTATTATATTTTACTAGTTATTATTATTTATGATTATTAACTGTTATAGTAGTATGTAGTATGTATGTATGTATATTTAATATATCATATTGTGTTCATATTTATAATGATAATTTTCATTATAATATATAATATATTATTATATTTTGTTATAGCCTATAGATACATGGTAATTAGTAATGGTAAAAATTAAATACATATATATGTACATATTTTTGAATTTTTAATACATACAAATCTGCACCCTAGTAATTACTAATTAGGAGTAGAGTATACATGTGTTCACATTTTTATTTCTATTTCTGGGATTTTTTTCCTCGGTGTATTTTTTTCCGTGGGCTTTTTTTTCACCTACCCTCAGCAGCGTAACAGTTCATTGAGCCACTGATTATACAAGTTATAACCATGGACAGTCTTGTTAACTCAAAATAATTTACTCATTTTCGTGATTTTTCCGTATTTTGTCAAGATTTGAACTTAACATGGTTATAAAAACAATTGTGACCATGGATTTTTAATATTTTTAAAATGTCATTGAAGCAATATATTAAGAGCCTTGTATTAAATTGTCAAGCTTTTTTACCCAACAAATAAAGTTTTATTGACATTCATAGAAATATAAACTAATACAATTGGAAACTGCAAATTTTCCGTAAACAGTTCAAAACAAAACAAAATATTTTGAAAATTGTATTGTATATAGAAAATCCAAATATAAACAATCAGTGAACAATTCATGTACATACGTTCATTTTTTTTAGAGTTACGCCAAAAACCAAAATCGATTTTGTCGAAAACTGATTTTGCGTAAAAATTCCATTTTTTCTTTGATTTTTATGTTGTTTTCTCCGGTTCTTTTGAAAACTATTGGGAAGTTTTAACCTCCCCAATGCACGAACTTGATTCATTTTCTCATCAAAGCAGTTTTACTGCCCCGAACGGTGACGACAGACACAAAAAAAAAATAAATATATTTTGTAATGCGTCTAAGAATTTTTAAGATTTTATTAAATACTCAGATGATACCTATGATAGGTACCTAAAATGCATATCTACCTTTCTGGAGTTTACCTTGAGAATATAATTGGTATATGAAACCTGAAATATTATTGAACTAATTATAGAATGTATGTATTTATTATTAAACTTAAATATTTCTTAATAATTTTAATTTTTAAGTACATAATATATAAATTTATGATAAACGTACCGATGGCATGCTATTTACTCTACTGGCGAATATTAACGACATAAGCCATTTTTTAAATTTAAAATCCTGCATCAATATTGGTTTCAAAATACTTATAATGCTTGATAATAATTGATTCTAAATTTTGCTGAAATATCTGTATACCTATTTACCTACCTCCTGATTATTCTGTTATTTACCGTATGAATAATTAATTAGTAATAATACTCAATAATATAATGATCGTTTAAACATCGAATATTACTTGAATCATGACTTCATCACGAAATGTATTTATAATTTAAACAGACACAATGTGCATACAACAGTTTGAAGTGAATAGCTCATTTAAACTTAACGGAATTTAGTGTGAGAGTGCATACTTCAATCATATAGTGACCACTGTCCACTGCGTGATACATCGTTATTATTCGAGGTTGTTTAATTTAAATAGGAAATACGAAAATACATAGACATACACCGTAAACAATTGTTTAATTTTTAATTTTAAGCCTGGTAGTGAGACCAATGAATTATACGGCTTTAATATTATGTTAATATGTTATATTGGCAGTACCAAGTCGCATTGAAATAAAAATCGTGTTGAACTAATATTGTCCTATCATTATAAGGATCGGCACTTCCGTAAATTCCCAGAGGGTTATGGGAACGACGTCGTTTCTGGGAATACGAGGAATATATAACAATTAAACGTACCCACCTATAGTTATCAGTTTTTTTTTATATACATTTTAAGTTGATTGATATTTTTAAATGTTATTTATTGTTATAGAGTGACGGATCCATATTGAAATAAATACTGAACAGTTAATCAGACAATTAATGTGAATCGTTCCAATATTATATAATATAATGACATTATTCCTTTAAAAGACATTAGCTCAATCCATGAGCCAAGAGATGGAAGTGTTCTCGACAGTTATACGTTCAACCCCCCCCCCCCCCAAATTAAATCATATGTACGTCACTGATTCTTTATCTAAAGAAAACAACACTTAATATGCTAGTTTATTAACTAAGTAACATTCGACCAGTTAATGGCTGCTTATATAATTTACATAAGATAACCAATGATCATAATATGATTAAATATAATATTATGTAATATGCTGAAGGTTGATCGCCCAAACCATCCCCAACCATTATTGTTATGAACTGATAAGATAATTTAATAAGTGTTTCAAAAAAACATTATATTATATTATTACATTATGTAAAATGATTATGATAATATACGAAAATTGAAAAAAAGTATTGAAATTAAGAATATTTAAATATTATGTTTTGTTTGCCATAAACTCATTGTTTTTTTATAATGGGTCGAATATAATATAGTAGGTATAGAAAATACAGATTATACACATAATTTGTATTTTAATTTTTAAAATAAATAAAAAAATTGTATTTAAAATAATTATTATAAAAAATATGTTGTCAATATTAAAATTAATGGTTTTATCCATTAGTATTTTGTAATAATGATTATATAGTGTTATTATTTATTGATATAAAATGTGACTGCAAACAAATTACACTTTCAAAGGTCATTAAAGCGAGAGAGCATAATAGGGTTCGCAGATGTCAGTTTTCGTTGAGCACAATAGTGGCGATGCTATTATGTGTATTGATTATTTTTATTTTCAAACAATTTTACGTTGATGAGTATTTTTTAGCAATTCATTATACATTCATATAAAAGGGGATACTGAGGCTGCCGTATGTAAATATTTAGTTGAATATGCATTGAGTGTCAAATTGGGACCCTGTTACATATTATTATATTAATGTGCAGGGACTACTGAGAAACATAATATACCCAACAAAGTTGGGTTTATGGCATGGTTTGTCAAAATATTGTTTTGCAACATGCGTTGATTTATTTTTAAATTTAATCAGTATAAGATACTTTTTCAATCGTCTTATCATAATAATATTAAAATAAAAAAACTGATTTTAATTTAATTTTTAATATACACATCCGTTGGGAGACCTCTAATCGTCAACGACCCGTAGAGGTATACTCAAAACAGTCAAAACATTCTATACAGCTGAACGATTGTTATAACTCGAATAAATGTATAGACACAATACGGAAAAAACGTAGTTTTGTGTACACAAACAATAGGTGCCTATTATAAGTGTGTGTGTTGCAGGGACGCGTGGCTAAAGTGAAACTTCTTTCGGAAAAATCATAATATTGACAACCTAAATAATCACGATGTTTGAAATTTTAATACATATTATTATAAGTTGCAGACAAACGAAATTGATAAAATGATAAAATGTCGAAAAATGTTAAATGTCTGTTTCCGTAGATTCAGGTGTCACTGGAGTCAGCCCCCCCCCCCCCTTTCGGTGTTTTAGAAGTATATTGCGTGATCCCGGCACTTTGAAATAATTACTCTCAAAATACAAGGGTCATGCAAATTCTAAAAATAGACATGAAAAGTCACGATAAAAGAATTATAATTTTATTGTTTGCTTAGTTTCTTAAAATAAAAATATTCAATGTGGTGGAGTGCGGGGGGCTGTGTAATGTGTACCACGACGACTCGATGTTGATTAGAGGCTTTTGTTACGTAGGTACAGACCAGATTACTTTCTAGAGTACTTCAATACATAACCAATCAGATTTTGGGACGAGTAGTTTATGAATTGTAAGTATTTAAAGCTTAAATAGGTGAGTAGTTGAATAGGTACCCTGAAAAATGTTGCTCCACTCATCTCCACTTTAAAATACATACCTATAACTTATGAACTATACTCGTCAGAAATTTGATCTTTTTAAATCGAAATACTCTGAATCATATTCTTATACAGAATACTCTTAATCATACTCATATACGGAATCTGAAATTAAAAAAATTATAATTAAAAACAGTGAAAAACTTAAAATATGATAAATTGATAAGTAACGATAAATAATAGTAAAATATTTTTTTCCCCCAAAAATGTTGCTTTGTAACGACTTGACAATTAAACTGTGTAATTTAAAAAAGGTTAGTTTTTCCTGAAATAATAATATGAGTGTCTTATGGATCACCCCGAATATAATATTACTTAATATACTTTATTATTGTTTATACGTATAAATATAATATTGTATTGTCGATAATGGACAATAAAGCAAATGTTCTATGATAAAAAACCCATTATTCCCATAAAATAGTAGATACTGACTTCACATACCATTGACAATGGTTGATCCATCGATACTCAGGGTGTGTTTTTTTTTTGTGGAAGGACATAATATTTTGTCTAAAACGATTATTATTAAAGATTAAAACGTTTAATTAAAATACATAATTATTTATTTAGCCAGAGAAAATTAATTCGTGTTAATATTACTTGCGTTTTAATCACATACAACGTCGGATTAAAAACGAATATTTACCTAAATGATTAATATTATAATTCGTGTACAATAGGTAGGTAGGTATAGGTGTTAAATATTTTAAGCGCGTTAAACGTACCTATATTTACTATATTTCCATATTAGTAGGTACAACTGCACCGTCTGGCTATAATGGCTTAAAATGTTTTGCGAACAACCGGATGATTTTTGTGTTAATGATTATTAATCAGTTCCATATATTTCGTACAATACGAGATAGGTATGGTCTACTATAATAATGTTATGGTATCTCATAAGAAAAACGTCCCCATTTCATTCTTGTCCGTTTTCAGTACAGCACGATAAAAGGCACTTTTACGTCTGGTTGAGAATCGCTTACACCATAAATACATAAGCAATGTCACGGGCGGTCTGGAAGTTCAAAATCTTTGATCGTAACTCGAAGACGCCTATTTATATGTCTCCGTCATTGGTCCCGTGGCTCGAATTTTACTTCTCGTTGTGGGTCCTTTTTATTTGTAATACTTTATTTATCAACTCAAGCTCGCGTCGCTTTCATTTATTTAGCTTAGTAGACACTGTTAACATGGAGGGTATTAAGACTTCTCAAGTGTTTATTCAGCTACACATTTAGTCTTACAATCGCCATTTTAGTGAAGCAATGATTATTTTTTCATCTTGGATACATTTTTTTCTTACAAAATTCACTTATTTGCCTTTGTACATAAATGTATATAACCACAATATAAATAAGTAATAACATTAATCATATTGTCATCTTGATTTGAAAAAAAATAAATTTGCACTTCAATTAATTGTATTTTTCCTTGTTATGTATATATATACATATATTTACTTTTCAATAAAAATAAAAATATTAATATTTGAATTTACTCATTCACACTTAAATTCAAAATAAAAATTTATATTCTGTACGATTATGCAAACATTTTTTAACTGATAAGTAATAAATTATAATTTATAAGCATTATGATAATAATTTATAATATGTATAGTATTTTGTAAAAATACGGTTGTTATATCTCCTTATTGATCAGAGACACAAGTTCGGAAATATTGGTTCTTATGACATAGTTTGTCGAAATGTATTTTTTTTTATTGAACTTAAACCCGTCGACTATGGCCATTAGCTGTTGTAGGGGATTATGAACTATATTTAGTAATGTTGGTACGGTAAGGTGTTGATACGTTTCTTACTCTCAGTGGCATTCCGTGACTGGTAGCAGCCAACGCACCACGCCAAACCACTTTTGAAATATTATTTTGCAGCATCTAGATTTGTTTTTAAATATAATCACCTGACAGCTGTATTGACATAGTTTTTCGATAGTTTTAACATAATATTAAAAAAAACTGATTTGAATTTCAAGTGCCTAACACATACCTATTGAGGAATTAAAAATGCATGCTTCATAATTACTTATAAAAAACAATATTTTTTAAAACGTTAATAGGTAATTTATGAAATAATTATAGTGTCTATTTAAATTGATCACCCAATTTATATTATATTTATTTATATACATATTTTTAATAATATTGCACACTGTAAAAATATTCCAAACAGAGGAACTTAAATAAATGGAAAATATTAGTTCATCGAAATAGTGTGATTTAAAAATCGAGACGTACAGTGAAACGTATCCCGAGTGTCGATGGATCACGTCATATAATAACGTTGGTATTTTTATAGCAATTTAGATATTTGACTATCTGTATGATATTATGTTCAAAAATGAAAAAAAAAAAACATAATTTCCGTTAGTGTTAAGTGTGTGTATAATAAAACGAGTGTTTTTCCCACCAGATATTATGACAAACGTAGACACTGAAGGTGTGATGTAGGAGGCGAAACAAGCGTGATGCATTAATATTATATACGATGAAAGATGAGACGTAAGTATACAAACGTGTTGTACAAGCTGGCTCCACGACGGATTGAATATTGTTAGAAAAATTGTTTTCCTGCATTGTTTATCGTGATAATAACGTGCTTGTCTTGTGTATAAACTGCCAACTGGATAGGTGGCCGTGTTTTCCCAGTGTATATATCATAAGTATGTGACAACAAAACCATCTGTATTATAAAATATATAATGTTGAGCCCGGATAACAAAAAAAAAATTATCTAGATAAGTTGAAAATAGTTTTGTAAATAAGCATCTAGATACGTAGCTGTATAAATAAATATACAAACTTTTCTGTTTTTATTTTATTACTTTAATAAACTAATAGACTATGGTTCGTATTCGTATTATTTCTTTATTATATCGATACAAAAACTAATATAATTCTTAGTTTACACCAGGGACTGGAAACTTTTGAATTTATCGGTATCGGTTCCGGTACCGGTTCTCCAAAAAATAAAATAACGATTCCGGTTCGGTTCTGGTTCTTTTATGAAAAAAATAAAGGTACTGGTTCCAAATAATTTAGGTTCCGGTTCCAGATAATTTCGGTACCAAAAAGTATAATAATTTCAAATAGTCATTCAGAATGTGGGTATAATTGAGGTTAGGTTAGGTTAATTGAGGTATGAGGAATATTAGAAAACTCATAATATAGCATAGATTCATAGGTTATACACAAAACCGTAATACCTACCTTTAAATATGAAAAATAAAATAATTTTATTTTCGAACCTTAAAGTACCTATTTAATTTAAAAATTCCGATTAGGTTCCGGTACTTTATTATATTAAAATAAAGGTTTCGGTTCCGGTTCCGGTTCTTAATATTTTAAAGGTTCCGGTTCCAGAACCGGTTCTTTTAGGTTCGGTTCCAGTCCCTTTATTACACAATATGGTATAATATTGTTAATATCTATAATTAATTTCACATTTATAAATCAAAAAAACACTTAAGTAAGCTCATCGCATTACAAAAAAAAGTCAAACTAGCAATTTTTTTTTAATACTATTAATTTTCTTTAATTTATGTGGTTCTACTCGATCACTAATTTCCCGTGCTGTCGTCCGATTCCGCCATCCAATTTCCAACTAGGTCCCAAATTCCACTGGGATAGTCGAATTGCACTTCGTAATTTGTTGGTAGTTTTTGCCATGACATTAAATAACTATTGAGAAAATCGAAAAATGCACATTCAAATACATGATATTTTTGTTGAAATACCTTTTTTGAGCCCTGCAAGTGCAGTTTGACTAAAATAAGTGCAATTCGACCATACTCAAGGCCGCACATGTCTCCTCTTGGAGAAGGGGGGTAGTATCATGCATATATTTACATAGGTAAATAGATCAGATGATCTCCCTATTAGGTACTCACTTGCGATAAGCACTGACAAAGACTTTGAGGTCGTCATTTCAATGAACAAATACAGAAAATATTGTCTTTAATAAAAACGTTGCTGATTCGATGGCAACGATATTTTTTTTCATTCTAAAAGGTCCATATCCAGGGGAAGATATGTTTGATTGAAATACCTATTTCAAATTGTCGATGTAATGCTTAAGCATTTCCGGCAGCATCGTCAATATCAAAAAAAAAAGATACTATTTCAAATAAATCTTTCTTAACGTATTATATTTTCTGGCTTATAAAAATATGTAATACTATTAACAGCTGCACCTATATAATATTTTAGTTATTTTTTAAAACTACTACTATTTAATTTATAATATTATATTCACGAATGTGTGTATATTTTTGTGTCAGACTCCTATTTAAACTCTTATTTTTATCACTATAGCTACAACCCCTATAGTTACTCTCCCCCCCATACACACAGCTATTGTGTTGTATAAATTATATCATGTATATAATACATAGTATATGATATATCGTACCTATCATATTATTAGTATTATTACATGCCGGTAGTGCTCGGAAATTTCCCTGAACAGAAAACGATAATATTCTAGACGGGCGCGGTATCGTCGTTCTCGGTCGCGAGTGTTTTAATTAATTTCACTATGAGCATTAATTGAATTGCCGTGTAAACACGCGACCCTCCCCACCGCATTTCCGATTTCCCGGGCCCCGCCGAATGGTCATCGTGCCACACATTTCCTCTGCAGCTCTTCCCGCTTCTCACCCTCTTTTCGTGAGGCCCACCACTGGTCCGCCAACCGTTTAGGGTCGAACCGCGGTCGGCTGAATGCCGAGAGGCGAATGTTGATGGGTGGTATCGCCTAATGGAATATCATCGTCGTCTATGATATATATAATATATAATATATCATCGTTCACTGCATAATATAATAGGTACGAATGGCAATGGCAATGCTACGCTGTTGGCTGCCTACAGGACGCTCGTCATTCATAATATAATATGTCACGAACATTTAATACAAGGCTCCTAATATATTTTTACCATAGCGTTTGAAAAATACTAAAAACCCTTAGTCACTATGTTTTTTTTATAAGCAATTAAAGTTTAAATATTGACAAAATACGGAGAAATCGCGAAAATAAAAATATTTTGACTTGTTTTACAACATTTTATTCGTTGGGCCAAAAAGCATGAAATGTAGATAATACAAGGCTTCTGCATAATATATTGTTACAATAGCAGTTGAAAAATATTAAAAATACACAGGTATATTTTTTTTTACAAGCATTTAAAGTTAGAAATTTGACAAAATGGATTCAATCTAAAATTTAAAAATGTCTTTGTAGTTAAAAATGTATAGAATGTTCAACTTTTATAGCCTAGGATTGAACATTTAAAACAAGGTTCCACGTAAATAGGTTATAATATATGTTTTTCCCGTTGCTTTTGAAAATTATTTGGAATTTTAAATTCCCGAAGCACCAACTAGATTCACTTTCCTATCGAACAAGATACTGTTGAAGAAAATCGAAGCATTTTTACTGCCCCAAACCGTGATGACAGACACAAAAATAAGTAAAAAAAAAAAAATTAAAAATTAAAAAAAACACATATCATTGTAAAATCTATACATTCATCATTCCACTCAGAATCCAAAAGTGAATGAATTTAAAAGTTTAAAGTGTACTATGGTCTATGCTCCCATAATAATATAGTCGTACGGCCTTGAGCAAAGTATCCTAAAATATCATTTGATTTTTTTCTCTTGATAAATATTATTAGCTTGGGAGTTTCTAAGCCGGTACCGTTGTTTATTCGTATAAACATTCATGTATATTATGTAATATATTTTAAGTGATCCATAAGACACTCGTATTATTCCAAGAAATATATAACGTTTTTTTGAAAAAAGGGTAAGTCTTTTACAGAATTATAATTTTTTAAGTCGTTACAAAACAATATTTTTACTATTTTTTATCGTCATTTTTAATTTCAAATTTTGTTTCAGAGTA